>NW_026929315.1:0-36983 GCF_032062105.1 Saccostrea cuccullata | reverse complement strand
ACACCCCTCTGCCCATAGTAAAGCATAGGAAAGGGTGTGTGTAACGAAGAACCGTCTTCCTATGAAAAATGAAATATGAAAACCCTTGTACTAATGACTCAAACTGTGCATTATAAATAACATGAAGGAAATAGAACACAAAGAATACCAAATAATTAAAAAAAAAATCATGACAATTTCTCTGAATGCCTGGATACCTATTGTTTTTTAACCTCTATATTTGTCGATCAATTTGCAAATAGAAAATTCATAACTTATATTCCTCTTCAAATTTTCTGCATAAATATTAGCGATTTGACAATTTTTCCTACATGTATATTACGGTACATGATTAACTTTAGAAAAACTGTGGGTAAATAGGTAGTCCGATCCTCAGCTTCATAGAATCAACAGTTAAGTAATTGAAAATACTCATAAAAATATCCCTGAATCCACAAAGTAAAGAAAATTTACCCACAGTTTTTCTAAAGTTTTCCCGCCTCATTGAAATGCCCCCCCCCCCCCCTGAAAAAAAATTATTGACCAAAAGTAGGAAGATTTTTTTTATTTAATCCATTTTTTTACCCAATATAACATGCACCATACAAAACACTGAAATGTAGTGTCAGATCTGTGCAAAATTATGTTTCTTTGTTGATGGTAGATACTTTTTTTTTTAAGTCAGAAAATGTATTTACCGGTACTGTTTACTGATATTTTTATCAAGAATTTAAAATTCATCTTCAGTTTTGAAAACAAAATAATTTCTCTCCCTCCCTCCTGTGTCTGAAACCCTTCAGGCAGCAATTCCAAACAAACAATTTTTTAAGGATGGCCTTATTGCTCATTATCAACTAGATATACTCTAACATCTTCAGCTATTCCATAATCACTTTTTAAATCATGCAATACTGCTTGCTTACTTTGAGTAGGTGTATGGTTTATAAAATCATTTGCTAATTTTTTCACACTTAGGGTATCTTTGGGTGTCACTGGGTTCCTTGTGGGTGATAATGTGTTTCTTTGTGGTGTTGTGCATGGGTAAGGGGTGTTAATGTACATGAAGATTGTTGAGTACATTTGGCTGTTAATCCCCTGTGGGTAAGAGATTTTGAAATCTGAAAATTTTGCTCCCCTTTACCTATAGATGCTTTGTGCCAAAATTGGTTGAAATTGGATAATCTGTTTAAGAAAAGAAGCTGAAATGGTTCAAAAGATTAGGAAACAGACGGACAGGAAGCACAACGTCGGACAATAACATATAGCAATAGGTCACATGTGACTCAGATGACTAAAAATTGCACATATAAACCATAATTAGACTCATTAAAATTAATTGAGATGTCCTTGTGGTATCCTTGGGGTTCCTTGTGGTTCCTTGGGGTATCCTTGTGGTTCCTTGGGGTTCCTTGTGGTTCCTTGTGGTTAAAAGACATACCCTGTCATTTGAGCTCGTTGTTCTGTAGCCTTTGATGTACTGTATTCAATTGGAAATTACACATAATAAAATATATTAAAAAAAATTCTAATTTGTTTTTGAGTTTCATTGATTTCTAAAGAGCTGATGAATTATTTTTTTTCCCCTTATTAGAGGGACATTATTAAATATGGATTGATGAAAAATATGGAGATAACGAATAGGAGCAGAACAAACACGGACCTCCAAAACTTCAGAGGCGGGATCAGGTGCCATAGATGAGTGAGCATCCCCTGCCGACTGGTCAATAAATTTTGTAAATAGAAATTCATCACGCCGAATTATTCTTTTATCAATTAATGATGTACATGTTGCTGAACAAAGTATTTTCAAGTCTTTTTGTAAATCTCATACATGTATCCCGAATTTTTATTTTCCTGTAAATTATTTAAAAGTGTAATTTAACCCTTGTATTTATGGGATGCCTAAGGTTAATCTCTCTTGAGATTCTGCTGGGCTAGATATTTGGACTGACGCCCGCAGAATCTCTGGACAGCCATTAATATTTCATGTCTGGAAATCAAGTCCCAACTTGAGATTAGCCTAAGGTTTACACGTACACTAATAATGAGCAAAAGCGAAAATCCAGATGGCCTATTGCTACCTTTTTTTTGTCTGTCATCATACTTTATTCATCTATTCCCTAACACAAAACAATTCTTTTCAACTGTATTTACAACCTCCCATTCCCCATGATAAATTGAAGCCTGCATGTAAGCTTTACGTTTTGCAGCCATATAGGCAGCTGCTTAATACATATGTTTACTTATACCTTGTCACTTGAGAAATTATTTTGTTCAAAACATATTCTGATTGTTAAGCAGAACTTGACTGACTTTTCAAACTAATTTTTATGACATTTTTTACATGCTGGATTGACAACGGACTCTTCTGTTTTCCCGCCATAACAAGGAACAGACGGCTGGCTAGCTTGACAGGTCATCATTATGATTAATCACACTGTATAGGGAAAATTACAAACTTTTACAAAAAATATTCAGTAAATATAGTGAATAGAAACTGGTGTCGAGAGGAGAACTGTTTTCATCATGCTGTCCGAGTTCCATCTAAGTATATGCATTACAGGCGCGGATCCAGAATTTTCTTTCCGGGGGGGGGGGGGGGTCCACCAGTCAAAAAAAAAATCCACATATGCACGTTTATCAGGGGGGTTAGCGTTTTCTAAGGGGTCTATGGTAACCTTTTTCTTGCTTTAATATATACATTTTTTAACCTTGTAAATTCAAGGGGGGGGGGGGGGGTCCTGACCCCCGACACCCAGATCCGTGCATGCGTTATGAATTGTCCGTAATTATGTTCCCCAAACGAAGTTGGGGAACATATTGTTTTTACTCTGTTTCTTATTATTATTATTCTTATTATTTTTCTTCTTCCTGGGAAAATTTTGTCCACGAGTGATCTTGTAAACTATACATCCGACTTAGGTGAAACCTTTTTAGGGTCAGTAGGCATGTTATGTAGAGTTGCCGAACGAAGGTCATTTTGCGCGCACGTGCTTGCAAGAGCGCGCACGTGCAACACGTGAAATGACCAATATAATGGATATTGCCGTAACTTTTCTATTTTTTGATGAAATTTTTTGAAACTCATAATGTAAGGATACATTAGTAGTATAGACAAGATAGCATGGTCAAAATAGCAAGATCTAACGCGCATGCACGTGCGCTTCGCTCTGATTGGCTGAAACTAAAGTCTCAATATCTTTCTTGTTTCTTGTCATAATCCTTTGAAATTTTGAACATAGTCCTACATTATGAAGATCTACCGCATGATATATAAGAATTTTCATGAAAGCATGCGCATGTGCGCGTGCTGCAAGCTGATTGGCTGAAACTTTAAATGGCAATATCTCCTTTGTTTTTTGACGAAATTCTTTGAAATTTAAAATATAGTCATGCATTAGGATATCCTACAAAATGATATAGAAAAAAAATCATGAAATCACGCGCATGCACGTGTGCTGCAATCTGATTGGCTGAAACTTTAAATGGCTATTTCTCCTTTGTTTTTTGACGAAATTCTTTGAAATTTAAGATATAGTCATGCATTTGTATATCCTACAAAATGATATTAAAAAAAATCATAAAATCACGCGCATACACGTGTGCTGCAATCTGATTGGCTGAAACTTTAAATGGCTATAACTCCGGTCCCTTGTTTTTCAACCAAACAGGATGGGATTTAGAACATAGATAGATGTAAGGGACTCCTACAAGAAGGTATGATCATCATGCACGTTCACGCACGTGCGTGCATTTGAAACGAGTATATTTAAAAATACACTTGAATGAGTGATTTTTATTACTTTTGGACTGAATGCTTTAATATATAGTATATTAAAATATATAAATAGTTTAGACAAGATAATATGGTCATAATGCACATGCATTCACATGCGCTTGGGTGCAATGCTAAAAATTGAATATAATTCGTATTCTTCTGGAAAAACGTTGTTAAAGTCAAAAATGCACAGAGTTTGTCTTATTTAATGAAACTTGCAGGGAATATGGCACCGAAAGGGAGTTGGGAGCGTTTGGGGAACATCTGTAACGGTTCCCGTTACAATTAGCACTAGTTCAGTTTTGTATGAAATACAAGACCACTTATATCACTGGAGTGTTTAAGTCATAAGACCAGTGTCAAGCTTTGTTAAATTAATAAATTCGACGGAAATAACACACTTGGTTGAAGATAAAAATAATTGTTTCGTACTTAAAATAAAGATGGTGTAACTTTTTATGCTAATAATGTACGTGTATTGCGAAATTTATATGAACATCATATCGTAGGAGTCCCTGCAAACGGACTGGGAAACTCACGAAAAAGATACCTCAGGTTCATGTATGTAAATTTTTACAAACTTTCAATTAATTTAAAATTAATGTATTGCTTTCTTTTATCATTTATCAATGACTCTGAAGTTTTTAAATACATGTATTTTTTTTTTTACCTACATTATGCATGTCTGTCAATTTTTTCGCTACTCAAGAGCTGGCTCCGATTACGATTTTAATCATTTTATGATTACGATTTTCTAAACCAATGCAGGATACTCACACGTGCATGAGTTTATGTTTGAGGCATTTCAACAGTTCAAGTCGATCAGCATTTTGTACATTCTATGATTGATGTAATGACCTTGTTAGCAATTATTATCTATCACTCGTTTGTATTTTGACTGTCAGACTTGTTTCCTACCAGTTCATTGTCAGATCTTTGTTTGCTCCCCGCTTTCACAAGGGGGGGGGGGGTATTAATTTCGGTCTTTCCGTCCGTCTGTCCGTCTGTATCTCTGTATGTAACATCTTTGTTTCTTAGTCTCGTTCAACCAGACGCTCGACTGTCTCCGCAGAGATGCTGGTCGGAGATTTACGGAGACAGCCGAGCGTCTGGTTGAACGAGACTACTTCGTTTCTGCGCGATATCTCGAAAAACGTTTTCAAGAGCTTTTGCAGTGAATTTTATACAGAAGCTCTCTACATGCTCTATGGCGCAAGAAAGACGCCTCATGGTTTTACGGCCAAAACGCCGAAGATAATCTCTCAATATGAATTTAATACATCGGTTTCGGCGCGACATCTAGAGAAACTTCTAATTGTTCGCAGTGAAAATCTACATTTTAACTTTCTTTGACCTATAAGGAGGACCCTTATTTATTTTGACGTCAAAAGGTCGAGATCAAGGTCGTAAACTCATACATTTTGTATGTGTAAAATTATAAACTTTCATTTCCTGTCTGTATCTCAAGAACTTGTAAGCTTTAACGAAATCACTCCCTTTAACCCTACATGCTCTTCTTAAAGTGCCCATCCGTAATTAGATCCTTTTTAAATCAAAAAAGCTACTAGTTTTCTTTATTATTTTTTTTTTTGTATATTTTGGTGAATAACTTTAAAAAAAGGAAGCGGTTGCCGATCTATTTAAAGTAAATGTTGTTCCAAATACATGGTTAATTTTCTCAAATCAATTTGCGAACACTTAAAATATAGGAAAAGTAACTCTGGAATGGTGTTATGAACTTTATCCATGAAAATAAAGGTATGTGTATATTTTTGTGTATTTGTATAATTAAAATACATTATTTTGTGTATTTCAGAAAGCTTTCCAAATTCCTTGATATTTGAACCAAAAAATGGCAGTCATCAAAACAGGGCTGGTTGTTTTCTTTGTTACTTGGGTCTGTTTTATTAAGAGTGGTCAACCAATGTCTCAGCCACATCCAAAATGCGAACAAATTTCGATTCCTCTGTGTAAGGACATATCGTACAATTATACAGTAATGCCAAATCTTTTAAACCACCAAAAACAAGAGGACGCTGGTTTAGAGGTACACCAGTTTTTCCCCCTTGTCAAAGTAAACTGTAGCTCTAAATTGAAGTTTTTCTTATGCTCGGTGTATGTTCCGGTGTGTTCTGTCTTGTCAAAAGCAATTCCACCGTGTCGCTCCATCTGCGAGGAAGCCAGAGATGGATGCGAACCATTGATGAGTAAATTCGGTTTTCAATGGCCGCAGAGTTTAGCATGTGAAAAGTTTCCAGAAAATCGTTTGTGTGCTCGTGATAATATGCCTCCGCCTCAAGAGACTACCACACTTCCTCCACCAATCAGAAGTACAAGTTTCTTAAGAACAACCAGTATGAGCGCTCAAGCAACTGTGCAGCCATATGCAAAATGCCAAGTGATAAAGGTTCCAATGTGCAAAGACATGCCCTACAATTATACAATATTGCCAAACCATAGACATCAAGATGATATTGGTTTACAACTGTCTACATTTTCCCCGCTCGTGCAGTATGGTTGTAGTCCAAGGCTGAAACATTTCTTATGTGCAATGTATTTACCGAAGTGCAACGCACAAGGGGAAGCTGTTCAACCGTGTCGCACTACATGTAACGAAGTTAGAAACAGTTGTCAACCAGTATTGGAGAGTTTCGGATTTCCGTGGCCCGAGAGTTTAGCATGTGAAAAACTTCCCGATAATGTGGCATGCTCTCAAGAAACTACGCCTCGTCAAATAGAATCAACTACCAGTCCTCCTTTAAAAAGAGGGTTAGGCCCTGATTATTATTCTAGTACAACTAATGCTGCAGAATCTGTAACCCGCTCTCCTGTAATGGAAGGAGGAAAACGTGTATCTTCAACAGAGGGGTCAAACAAGGGCAATGCCTGCTTCTCAGCGAATCTCATCCTTTATGTGTGTGCTATTTTTCTGCAATGGATTTTGTGTGCATTCTAGGACTGGTGCTAGTTTCATTTGAAATAATAGATTTTTAAGAGACAAATGCTGTAAATCCAAATTAAGAATTTAGATCATATCAAAAACTCTGGACGAGTAAATGGAAAGCTAGTTGTATTATTTTATATTACTAGATATAGATAAATTTATATTTTATCCCATTCTTTAATTTCTACAGTGTATTAATTATAATTAAATACTCTACATTTTGTGTTTGTCTTTTTCTTTATATAGTTTACCTGCATATGATACTAAATACTGGTATAAATAAAAGAATATAAAGTTTATAGTGGAGTATTTTCCAGTCCATAGGCGTCGGAACCAGGGGGGGGGGGGGTAGCCCCACCCCACTTGTTTTGCGAATATATACATCATATAGGCATTGAAAATAGACTTTTACCTTTTTTGTTGGTTTAGCCACCCCTTTCAATTTGCTTCCGACGGCTATGCAGCCGAGATATAGGCCCTAATGATTGAGGCGGGTCTTCTTTTTCAATGGGGTTTGAAATCAACTGTAACCAAGGCCAGAATCGCTATACAAAAAGTATGTCTTGACCGAATCTAGACAACTATATTTTTTCGTGGGGGTTCGAGAGACATTTCGTTACCACATTTCGCTATAATACCCATACCGTTTAAAGAAGAGACAATCCTTGTTTCCTAAGGAGCAAAGTTCAGTTAATTCTGTTTTTAAGTATATGAATTTCCTGGTTCAAAAATTCAGAGGAGTGTAGTTTGGATCCCTCCCACAGGATCCGCCAATGGGGAGTATATATAATTATACTGGGTAACTTTCAGCATTCTATGGATGAGGTTCCTCATATATTATTTACTGAGTTTGAAAAGTTAAAGATTTTTCACACGACTGGAAATCAATGCGCAGTTTTTAAAGCCATATTATGATTTAATCCATATTTTGATATTTAGTTATCTATGTCCCATATTTTCCCTGAATGCATCATCCGCTCATTATGATCTTTTTATGTAGAATGATCATAACTGAATTATCCTTCCACTTTTTAACACAGCACGTGCAAGTGCTTGAAATCATGCGGTCAGTTGCTTTTAAAGACCCACAGTAAGTAGTATGACGTGTGAAACAGGTTGGACAGAATTCATTTTAAAATAAAAACCACGTCACTCAGGATTGGTAAGGCAAAAAAAAGTGGCAAAAATTTTTATGAATAGATGTGGATTTTTAAAAAATCTTTTATCCTTAACACCCCCTCCCCCAACCGAATATAGTGATAATTAATAGAAATAAATAAATGTAATACTGTAATTTATATATGAATATAATTTTAATATGGTTGAAACTAGATTTCTTAAAAATTTAAATAACAGAAACTCAATTATGATATGAAGGATTTCCGATGTTTTTCAGCGTATGATTGTTTACATCGGGTTCGACATCCAAGTTAATATTATTGTCGTCTGCTTCGAAGAGGGTCACCAAAGAGAAACAGGTTTACCTACAATATTCAAACGCTGTTTGCAAGTTACATTTTGTAGATCTATACTGAAATCAGAAAGGATCATGGTTTAGTTGACTAGTTTATATTATATTATATTTATAGTTTATAATTTCTTATATGATGCACATATGGCAACGTATTCTCTCTCATTTTGACAAATTTGTTTTTCACTTCTAAAGTAACACGACCTTGGGGCAGTTGCACAGGCACATGTTTCATATAAGAGATATCCCCTACTTATATTTATCACAATGTGGTAAATGTAAGAAGGGGATATCCGATATCCCATATACGAAACAAGTGCCTGTGGGCAGTTTGATAGGTACGGAAGCCCATTTAGGACCTATCAAAAATATTTTTGAATTCGTTATAACGATTTTTAGAATTGATTATAACGAATTTAATTAATTATAATAGATTTTTAGAAGTCGTTATTACGAAATTAATTTGTTTTAACAGCCTTTTAGAATTCGTTATAACGAATTTAATTTGTTATTACAGATTTGTTGAATTCGTTATAACCAATTCAAGGAATTCGAATTTAACAAATCTGTAATAACAGATTAAATTCGTTATAACGAATTCAACAAATCTGTTATAACAGATTAAATTCGTTATAACGAATTCAATGAATCTGTTATAACAAATTAAATTCGTTATTACGAATTTAATAAATCTGTTATAACAAATTAAATTCGTTATAACGAATTCTAAAATATCGTTATAACGAATTCAAAAATATTTTTTTGATAGGTCCTAAATGGGTTTCTGTAGATAAGCATATTTAGCTGAGTAACGAGTCATATTTTAATGGAAGCTTTTAAAAATTGGCATTTAATTAAAAAGAAATTTGATATCAAATTATTCAAGTAGGGCCTTATTATATCTTTTTAACTTTTATTCTTTTTCACTGCATAAGGGACGGCCATTCTGTAAAAAAAGAAAAAAGGAGGGGGGGGGGGGTAGGCAGATCATGAGACATAAATGTAACCCATGAGGATAGATCTTATTTTTTTCAGAGTCTACGAGGAAAGATGTATATCTTTTTTTCTCGATATACTGTATAATTAGTATTGACTGTTTATATATGTAAGACGACCTTCACATTTACAAAAGTTATTTCCCTTTGCGGGGTCAACCGGCGTAAGACGCTGTTTTCCCTATATAATCTACAACCTTTATGGGTCAGTATCCTAGAAATGAAATATTTATGAATATGCTCACTGCTCCTGGTGTTTTTCTTGTTGTCCCATACTCTGGCAATACAGGTACAGATAGAAATTGTCTTATAACGTTTGAAATTTAAAAATATTTACAGGTAACTTACAAAGGACAAAGTGCGAAAAATGAGCGTTACGCCGACAACGGGAGATAACTCTTAAGAATGTGAAATTCGTCTGTAAGGGCGACTTTTTCATATAGGCTAGACTCTATGTAGGAAATTTAACGTTCTAATCTAGTCTTCTTTTCTTTATGTACATGCTAGAACATAAATTTCTGCCTCCTAAAGATTTATTTTCACTCAGCTGTGATTTTTTAACAATTTGACACAAGTAACAAATATATGTAGGACTTCATATAGAAAAAACGCACTTTATTCTGCTGAGGCATCTTGGAGTAATTTACTTAAGACAAATTTTTGGGTGTAACATATTGACTACATGATCAGTGAACTTGTTCATAAAGCATTATAATTACCCCCTATAGAATATTGGTACAAAAGAGGATTTGTACATGTATATGATATAGAATCTAAATAATAACCTGATGATTAAAAACACTATGTAATTTAGATTTGTACTTTATTATTATGTTTTATGAATTAACATGTGTTTTGTACATGTTTAATTGTTTATATTAAGTGGAAGACCAAATATGGAATTCCCCAGTGATGACGTCATCAGAGAGCTGGAGAACAGAGAGTACAGTATAGAGGGATATTTCTCCAAGTCAGAACTGGCCAAACTCTCTAAGGTGGAGCTGCAAAGATACAAGAACATGAGGAAGAACTATGAGATAATGCTGGCTGTTGGTATGTTCTAAATAACAATAAGGATTACTTTCATTATCCTTGCACTCAGGTAAGGTAAAAGAACCCTAGTAGGTGTCTTAATTGAACATTTACTCTTTTTTTTTAAAGATTTACCAAAATCACTTATTAATTTTTAAATTTTTGAATTAAAAAAAAAATTGAGAATCATGAACAAATTGAGTTTTTTTAGTGCACATTTGATATTAAGAATATTAAGAATTTAATCTTGTCATGGTTCAAAAAGATGTAAATGTAGAGTAAGCTTAAAAAAGTGTCTTTTTATTCAACAGTTAAACTTAAAATTTTCCCGATTTATTTTTTCAATTAAACATGTTAAAGGATTTAGAAAAAACTTAGTTATAATTTACTTCAGATTTATTTAGAAGGATATTTTTTAAGGATTACCAGCAGTGATGCCTGAGTTTATGAAGGGACCCAGGTCCAGAGGAAAAAGAAAACTCAAGAAAGTGGAATCAGACAGCGATGAAGAATGGACTCCTTACAAGTCTACGAGGGGTATACATGTACTTATGGTTCCTAAAATATTAAGATAAACTCATCATTTTTATCTATTCACTAACTGACACTTAGTTTCTTCATGCTCATGAGCTGACAGTCTTCTTATTCCACCCTTGCTTGCTGAGAGACACTCCTTTTATTTGCCAAAGATTTGCTCTCAATGCTCTCTACAGTAAAACTTGTTTAGTACGAACTTGGAAATTGACAATTCACACGTACAAATATAAAAACTAAGTTATCTTGGATCCTTAACTATGCTCATTTAACAAATTCCATATACATGTATACATATATTATTACAGATATAGCAAAGTAATTTCATAATGTTTTCCCAGGACTTCCTTATAACCGAGTTTTACTGCATGTACATGTACATTGATCACTTTGCACATTAGTAGCTAAGTGTCTGCTGGTAGTTTTTCATTGAACTCCTAATACAATATGAACAGAAATTTTAATATAGCTAATATTTCTCTGATATACACAGAAAAGTCATGAACTTATATTGTGCAACACTAATGCTATTCTAGAAAAAAGTTTTAGAGTAAATGTCGTTCTTTTTACTCATAATATGTTATTGGTAAGCATTAAACGTCAGGATCCTTTATTTTCTTTAGAAAAGAAACAAACAATTAGGTTTTCTTTCCCTGAAAAGGTGCAAAAGGAAAATAAACCAAGAAAAATAAAGGTAAAAATGAAATATTAATGTAAATTTTACATTTTACTTAAAGAAAGCTGTGTTGTGAATGTACTTATAACAGACTCTGAGGTTAATTTATAAGTTGTAGTAAAAGAAACCTGTTCTTACTGATAAATTGACATCTCTCCATCTCAAAGTCAAAATATTGAAATATGTGTTTTATTATGAGTGTGATTCCAGCATATATGTCAGCTTTTGGTGAAGGTTTTTTAAATGCAAGTCAAAAACAAAATGTTAATTTTGGCCAAACTCCAGGGTCTAGGTCAAAGGGTCAAATTTAATGTACTCAGTGGAAGGCATGTCAACTGTAAGAAATACTAATGTGAAATATTAAACTATTCAAAAATGTTTTTTAGCCAAGCATACAGGTTCAAATTTTTCAAATCTATAGGTCACATTCCTAGGTCAAGTTTTAGTATCAATTTGTTGGTATCCAAAGAAAGGTCTTGTCACAAGATATACTGAGTATATACTCCATGAAATAATTTGAAAGCCCTAGTGTTTGTTCAAAGGAATGTCCAAGATAAAAGTTTAAAAAAAAAGAGGTAAAGCGCTTAGGTCAAGATCAAAAATATTTTTTATCAATAGAAAGATAAGTTTTAATATATACACTTAAAACAAATGTGTAGTATGGATGCTGTAGCTTCAGTTGTTTAAAAGTTATTGCCACTTTTAAAGTTTAGTAATTTTTCAAAAACCTCCAACTCCAAGGTCAAAAACAAGAGGTCAAATATGTTGGTACCCATAGAAGGGTCTTGTCAAAAGGGATATACATAAAAAATATATAATAGCCATACACATGAACATGTATATAGTGACAACAAATCAAAAGTTATGGACAAGGATAAAGTTTATTTTTGAAAAAAATATGTACAGATAGAAAGACAGATGGACAGACATGGCAAAAACTATATGCCCCAAATATTTCATTACAGGGGCATAATACATGTATATTAATTTTATAACAAGACATAAAATATTGAGGTGAAAATGTTTTGTTTTCAATTTTTAAGATTTTAAATTAAAAGAGTACATGCATATGGAATGTATTGCTAATACTACCAAAGAGGTTTGGTAAGTTTCTGTACAATACTTGATCAAAAAGGTTATGTACAATAAAAAACAGTCTTCAATCTCTTAATCAAATAATCAAATTATGAACAGATGATTGAAAATACAGACAGTATAATACACTTCATATGGTCCAGAGGTGAGTCTAGGAGAAGACATCCCTTTAGTTGAAACAGACACTTATATTTAATTTTCAGTCCATTTTAATGAATGGTTTCAATAAAAAACAAGAGGCCCATGGGCCACATAGCTCACCTGAGCACTGTGGCTAGTAAAAGTATAAATTGGTTTATTATTGAAAAGGTAAAATCCAAAAGTAGTCCCATGAACAACCATGGATTTTCTATCTTTGAGAAGATGATTTTTAAAGAATTTTCCTATATATTTCTATGTAAAACTTTGGTCAGCCATTTTGGCCCCGCCCTACCCCCGGGGGTCATGATTTGAACAAACTTGAATCTACACTACCTGAGGATGATTCCCCATAAGTTTCATCATTCCTGGCACAGTGGTTCTTGAGAAGAAGATTTTTAAAACATGCCACCAAATTTTCATTAATTGCCAATTATCTCCCCTTGAATGAGGGCTTGGCCCTTCATTTGAACAAACTTGAATCCCCTTCACCCAAGGATGCTTTGTGGCAAGTTTGGTTGAAATTGGCCCAGCGGTTCTTGAGAAGAAGTCGAAAATGTTAAAAGTTTACAGATAGACAGACAGACGGACGCCGGACAAAATGTGATCAGAAAAGCTCACTTGAGCCTTCGGCTCAGGTGAGCTAAAAATACATGTACCTTTAAATGTGTAAAGTTCAAATTATGTTTTCTAATCACCCGTTGTCCGTCGTTCGTCTGTGAACTTTTCACATTTTTAATAAATGTTAAAAACCGAACTTAAAATAATAACCAAACTACTAACAAAGCATAACTGGGTAAAGGGGGTTTGAATTGTTAAAATGAAGGGCAAAGTCCCCTTATAAGTTACAAGGAGAGATTTTTAAGAAAAGACAAAAAAGGGTGGGGTCATTCAAAAACCTAATTTCAAGAACCACAAGGCCAACAAAGCTGACCCAGTACTTATGTGGAAGCATTCTAGGGTTATCGTAGTGTAGATTCTAAATTGTTAAAGTCATGGACCTCTTAGGGATTGAGAACCACTGGTCCAGAAAACCTGGAACTTATGTGGAGCATTCTGGGGTAGGTAGTGTACATTTTAAGTTGTTAAAATCATGTCCTCCCCCGGGGAAGGGTAGGGCCACAAAAGTTTTACATTGTTTTTATGATGTTGAACATCCCTCTCAAGATTTTTTTTACTCATATGGAGAAGCAACCACTTGCCAGTGGAGGCAGTGAATTTTGTCCTTTACTCGGCACTAATGGCCATTAAGCAATGAAGGGTCTTTTTCCTGCCAGCACCTACTGCGAAGATATCATGGTTTACACAGTCTCATCAGAAGTATCCGACCTGCCTCTTCATATCTTACGGTGGGATTCTAACCTGCAACGTAAAGATCAGCTCCTTATTTCGCGACTTCTAAAGCCGACGCTCTAACCACTGGACTATGTGGGCGATATATCAATTAAAAAATATATATTCTTCTCAATAACCACTTGACCGGAAAAGCTGAATATTGTGGAACCAAATTAGCCGATCGTGTTCGCGTGCACAAACAACAGATTAAGGATCCGACCATACGAAACACGCAATGTAGTGAACACTTTGATTCTTGTGGCAAAGGACATTTTTATATATTTCCTTTTTACAAAATAAAAGAGGAAAATGAACAATTACGGAAAGCCAAAGAACGATATTTTATAAATCTGTTTAAACCAAAATTGAACTGCTAAAAGGAATTTATATCAAATTATTTTATTATGTACATTTTATATAAAATGTCTCCATTATTGTACATTTATAATAGGCGCTTAACTTTGATCAGATGAACTGTAAAACTTTATCTGTGCGCCTCATTGAACTGTGAACTGTGATTATTATTACGTCACAATCATTATGTATAACGTTGCCTACATAACGTCACGAGAATGACGTCATAATGTAACTTGTTTACAATTTCAAATCTACTGATGAGCCCGCATGGGGCGAAAGCGCTTTAGATAAAAGTTTGAGTTTATCATTTGAATTTGGATTTTATTTTATCCCTATACCAAGGAAAAATAATTTTTTGAATATATATATATATATATATATATATATATATATATATATATATATATATATATATATATATATATATATATATATATATATATATTGGAAAATCTGCTCTAGAACTACTGGGCCAGAAAATGTGAAACTTATGTCGGAGTACCCCTTGGGTAGCGTAGATTGATTATAAATCATTAAAATCATAACCCCATGTTGGGGCCACAATCTGGTTTCTAAGCGATACATTGAGATACTGTATACATGAAAGTTTTAGCGAAATGAAAATTTAGCCATTTCTCCATATTAAAAAAAATGTGAATTTTTTTGTAAGACGTAAATTTAGCTATGTTAAAATGCTCACATAAGAAGTTATTACAAATAAAACTCAATTATATTTTATCAATATTCAATTTGAGCGATCTCATAACTCATAAAATGTCAATATTAAATCCTAGTTAAAATTTTCATTTATGCGGTATAATTTGGAAAAAGGTTTGAAAATCGTCTAAGTAACTGAAAATACTTAAGTAATTGAGACTAAAACGTGGAAGCATCCTAAGGGTAGTTTAAATTTCATATTGTTAAACTCATGCCCAAAAGGCACAATAGGTAAATAAGTATTTCAAGGGGAAAGACTGGTGAAGAACAGCAGGGTCAAAGTTACTCAGCGTTGTGGCCAATTGTCCTCCTGTTTAGAATCCAGAATGCTTAGAAAATACCTGCTTCCTGAAGGAAAAAGTATTGCACCTGGTCACTTTAAGCCAGTTGTTCCTGAGAGGGAAACAAATCTTTTAAAAGATGACCATACTCTACCAAACGAATGTTCCAAGGGTTTTTACAACTTTCTTATTAATCATGCACTACACTTTTTTTTTTACATCTCTTGATTTTTAATTTATACATTGCCAGATTAAACATTAGGGTCACTTTTGATATTTGATATTGACTTTAAAACACATAGCAAGTTAAATAGGTATCTTTTATTGGGGGGGGGGGGGTAGTTTACAATATTTTAAGGAAACATTTTACAGTAAAATAGATAAGCACTCAATGGTCACCCCAAGTTTTGAAAAATGAGTGAAAACGACATCGTGCAAAAAATTTTAACAAAAATTTTAAAAAATCAGAAATTTTAGTTATCCATGTTTGTCGGAAATTCAAAAAGGTAATGAAACTTGAACCCATTGCTTAATTACTCTCAGAACAAGTTTACAATAAGGTGTACTTGATAAAAAAGCAAAGGTCTGAAAAAAAGCGAAGAATTACAAGAGGACAAAGACAGTTCTTTATGCCATTTTCTTAAATATTAGTCTTGTTGTTTAAATATCGGGAAGGCAGTTCAATTTCTGGAAGAGTCTAGAAAGCAAAGTTTTGCCCAAAAATTGAAAGGTGTATGAGAGGATGGAACCAGAATCACGAATCCAATACATTAAATTTCTTCATGAAGAGTTAAGTAGTTTTGAAGAATAATTAACAGAATATTGTTTAGTCACACCAACAATATTCGCCATATCTTTTACCCTTTGACTTGTTTCATTTTCCAAACTTAAAAAAAAGAACACCTTTCAGAAAGAAGAAACAAGTCAAGTATATCATAGGATCTGCCAAAATCTAGTATACAAAAGGCCTTCATACTAAAAATTGAGTTCTAAAGACAATTAGAAATTGAATAAAAATGTTACATGTACAGACATGTGTTTTAATTCAAAGATTATATTTAAAATAAATCAGTAAGACTGGAACATTGAAAAGCGTCATTTGCTTCTTTTTGAGCACGGGGGCATTTTATGCCCACGTAAACGAAGTTTCAGGGGTATATAGTTTTTGTCTTGTCCGTCTGTCTTTCTGTTTGTCCGCAAAAACTTTAACCTTGTCCATAACTTGATTTAGTGGAGCTGTGACTTTTATATTTCACATGTGTATTCCTTGTGACAAGACCTTTCTTTGGGTACCACCAAATTTAATCTTTTGGCCGTGACCTTGGAATTTGACCCACTTTTAAACAAAAAATTCAAATTTTTACTTTGGCCATAACTTTTGAACAGAAGATACCAGGACATTTACTTCACAGATATATTCTTTGTGGCAAGACCTTTTACCTTTGACCTTGGAGATTTACGTACTAATAAAAAACTTTAACACTTGCAATAACTTTTAAACGGTAAGGGCTAGAGTTTTCATACTGCACATATGTAATCCTTGTAAGAAGACGCTTCATTGGATACCAAGAGCTTTGACCTTGGAGTTTGACCATCTTAAAAAAAATTAACCTTGACCATATCTATTAAATGGTAAGAGCTAGTGTTTTCATATTTTACATATTTAATAATTGTGACAAGACCTTTCATTTGATATTGAGACCTTTGACCTTTTGAACTTGACCTTAGAGTTTGACCTACGTTTAAAAAAATCTTAACATTGGCCATAACATTTTTGGACGGTTAAGACTAGAGCTTCCATACTTCACATATGTATTCTTTGTAGCAAGAGCATTTATTGAAGCTTGATAACCTTGACCTTTTGACCTTGACCTTGGAGATTTCCGGACTTATGAAAAAAACATAAACCTTGGCAATAACTTTTAAAGAGTTAGGGCTAGGGCTTTCATACTTCACATATGTAAGTCTTATGACAAGACCTTTCATTCAATACCAATAACCTTGACCTTCTGACCTTGATCTTTGAGTTTAACGTACTACAAAAATCTGTTAAACCTTGGCCATAACTTTTAAATGATTAGGGCTAGGGCTTCCAAACTTCAAACATGTGATTTTTGTGGAAAGACCTTTCATTGGATACCAATAAACTTGACCTCCTGACCTTCATCTTGAAGATTTATGTACTTATGAAAAAAGTTTAGCCTGATCATAACTTTGGAACAGATGATGATAGGGCTTTCTTGTTTTACAATTGTATTTCCAGTAAGGAGACCCTACTTTGGGTACCAATATATTAACTTTGCATCTAAGAAAAGTTTAATCTTCACTATGTTGCCATACGCAGCACAGTTAAGGTGCGCAATGGAAATATCGACTAAATTTTGTATTTAAAAATGTATTTGTAATCGGAATGGCGATTATTTTTAGTACATTATTTCTATCAGATAATTGTAATTATGATTAATAACTACATATCGAGGACGAATATATTTTATATTTAGACTAGTCACGTGATGCTGCAGTCAGGCGATTTTAGCACATTGACTTGCATTATTGATGTTACATATAAATTTTACTAGTGCAAGGGCATAACCAAGTTTAATTTCCAAGTTTATTATATAATTATTTTCAACACACATTGTAGTTTCTAAAAAGTTCTGCGATCCTGTCTAATTTTTGCAATTTCATTGTTACAAAAACAAATAAGCTGATATCGGATCTACTTGGTAACAAGTAAAAAAAAAAAAAAAAAAAAAAAAATAACAAACTTTAAAATACACAATGCATTTTCTGTCGCAGACTCCCCTATACATGAAGCTTAATCTATACGGGGAATATTGCAACAAATTTCTTCCAGTTTACTTCACTACATTTCTCTTAACAGTGGAAAAACTTATAAACATACCCGTATATACTTTTTAAAAGAGTCTTACATTATACAGTGTACGTGTATGTATGCGGCAAATATTTGCATTTTCATACACCGATATGAAAATTAAAGGGTGGGGAGGGGGGCAATTTATCTGTCCGAATTTACCCAAGCAGAGAGCTACAGTCCTTCAGCTTTTGTAACCCTACATCAGCATTGTAATAATTTCGTCAAGAGTTTACAAAAAATAATTTTTAAACTTTAACTTGAATCTCATCGTCTGATTTCATTTCCTGTAGGATACTTTAAACATTATATAGTGACATCCTCCCTTTATAAGTTCATAATTTAACTAGAAAAAAACTAGATATACCACAGTTTGATCAAAAAGATTTTAGAGTGATGATACTATTTCACTCAAAGTACACATGTATTGTAGCCTCATGTTACATAATGACAATACCAAAACAAAAATGGGTTTTCCATTGTACTATAAATACATATTTACATGTACGAATAATAAAAAAAAATGGATGCAGAAAGTCATATCGGCGAATCAGAATCATTGATTTTCAGTAAGAATGAATGATCAATGATCATTTTATAATATTTCCTAACTATAAGACGACTGATTATTGATACTTATGAAATTGGTATTTTATGAGGAAAAATGATGAGGGCTTGTCAATCTACAAGGTCATGAAATATTTGTAACGTACGACAGATTCACCCTTTTTTCACTGTCAAATTATGATTTAAGGTTTTACAAGAGGTTTTAAACCCTTTAGCCCCAGGGTTTCAGTTTCCAATTCTGTAGCTTTAAAATGACTTTGAGTTGCAAAAAGGAGATCTCCGAAGGAAAGTATATATAGCTTGCACCCCCAGTCATCCTCAATAGAACCTCATTTTTCATAATATTAATTTTGTGTGATCTTTTAAAGAAAAAAAAAATAGAGCAAGATGTTAGGTGAGAACAGGTACATTGTTTCTGAAAGGATGAATCTAGGATGTCTTTGTACTTTCGTCATCCAGAATTTGTGGTTTTTAATTTTTTTATCTCATATTCCCATTAATAAATATTTTTTTTAATAGTAATAAAATGAAAAATACAAATCCACCTTGTTATGTTAAGTTTAAAAAGTTGTCCTTATAATTTTGAAGCAATATGAGCAGAAACAAATCGATAAAAATAACCTATTGCAGATTTATTCAAAGCAGGTGCGTGTGGTGGATTTGATCCGCTCCCACTCAAAACAAAAATGGCGTCGTACAGCAGACGCTTCGTACTCATCGTAATTTCGTGAAATACCTCAAGTGGAAATAGTATCGTGGATAATTTCTTTTAGTATCATTGCATGCAGGAAAATATTCATTTGATTTTTCATCAAAACATGACTGATCCTATCAGGAAAGTGGAAATCCAGTCGAAATTTCTATGGCATGTCCTGCCAGCAGTGTCGCACTACTGAGCTATTTTGACTTGAAATATCACCGGTGAGTTTATTAATTCTAAACAACTTTTTTCTTATCTGAGACGATTGATGGTTTGAAAAACTTGTGTAAATTATTTTTCTTGCGTAAAAATTACAAATAACAACCGTTTGACAAGGAGAAGCTTGTTTATAACATAACATACCCGTCACATTGTTAATCCGGGAAAAAGCAGGTTGATCATTATCAATCGAGTTTTATAAAATTTACACGATTTTTTTCTTGATTTTTTAAATATTTAAACATGAGCGACTAAGAGTACCACGAAGATTTTTTATACAAAGCAAGTACTTATGTATTGCTCTCAAATAACAAAATATCTTTGTGGTACTCTTAGTCGCTCATAGTTTTTAGAGTGTAAGAATGCTGAAAATACTGCATATTCTTACTATTTTTCGTTATCATGCAGAAACAAAGTCCTCTAAAATTCATTTTATGGACAAATGAAAAGAAATCTAATATGTTTAATAAAAAGTAGGTGTTTCCATCTTTCAAAAGACTGGGGTGTCTTTTTATATACAAGTAATCTATTTTCTGAGAAATTTGGGGGCCATGCGACATTACTTGTCCTATCTTATTCTTTGTATGACCGAATGCTATATTTTTTGATGGTCAGCGGCATGAAATATTGATATAATTAGATTGTTTTTAAGATTTCATCAGGATCGCAGCACTTTTCAGATACCTAAATAGTTCTAGAGTTGAAATGTAAAAGCTTATTATGATCCATAGAGAGTATGCCCTTGCACTAGATCGATTTATTAAGACCCCACATTACCCTCCGGTGTACTTGCATACAAATATACGGCAGTGTCAATTAAATACGTAATGTACAGAAAATATATTAATAAAATAGTGAAAACGACATTAAATTCAAGTTATTGCTCATAGAATATCTGTAAATAATATTTTATTTAATTAGAGAATAAATATTTTGTTGAGAAAATATTACTTGATCTGCCTCTCACTGCATACAAACTACGTCACGTTGTAAGAAATGACGTCATATTGACAAGTGTATTGCGATCAGTGACATGTATATAACTTGTTATGTGGGATTTAACTAAAGTCAAAACAACACGCTGTAGTAAGTTTTAATGTAGTTGGATCATTTCTTACTGGTTAAATTAGCAAACCAACTCATTTTGTGGTATTTTAAAGAAATGCTGTATGACGTATATTGTGTATGATGTCATAGTCAAGTTTTCCCGTACAAATTAGGCTCCGCCTCCTTTTTGTAACCTTAACTGTGCTGCGTACGGGGGCATCAGTGTTTCACAAACACATCTTCATTCCTTCATAATCATACTTTAGTGGTATAAGTGATATCCACTGGATAAAAGGTTAATACACTGACATGCTTCAAAGATTTGTATATTATTTCCTTTCCTTGCCAATCTTATTTAGACTGAGAAAAATACGAAAAACATGAAGAAAACAGAGTCACATACATATCCACTTAGAGTACAAGAAAGACTTAATTACATGGACGTTGAAGTGCCAGATGATGACGATTTTATATGCAAGTATCAGATTGTTTAAAATGTTTAATTTTCAAATTGAGGGTTTATATTTTTTATTGCCATGTGTTTTCCGCATTACATGTGTAAAACGTACTCTAGAAATGTTTCGTTCTGATGTAAATGCAGATATTATCATATCTCAAAAAAATTATTGCACATCTTAAACTAGGAGGAAAGAGCTAATAGGTACTTTTACATGTAATGGTATCTCTATTCATCTTTCATGCCACATTGTCAAAGTAGCTTTTCTTAAACTTGTATCTCAGATTTTACTTTAGTGTTGCTAAGTTTACAATACATTTTCTTTGAACAAACGAAGGATGTAAATGGTCGTCATTGGCAAGGAAAAATTCACTCGCTTAGTGAATCCTTTCTGCGTTATCGAGATGCCTACCTGGCGGATGGACTCTCAATAGCTATTGTGTTACTCAATCAAAATATCTTATAAAAGTAAACAAAAAAAAATACTTCAAATATTTAAAAATAATACATTGCAGACTGTGAGGAATGTAACCAGGAACATGAAGGTGACTGTCCAATACATGGTCCACTGTTAGTGGTCACTGATACAGAGGTAAGATATAGAAACATGAAGGTGACTGTCCAATACATATTCCACTGTTAGTGGTCACTGATACAGAGGTAAGATGTAGGAACATGAAGGGGACTGTCCAATACATTGTCAACTGTTAGTTATCACTGATACAGAGGTAATTAAGATAAAGAAACATGAAGAAGACTGTCCAATACATGGTCTACTGTTAGTTGTCACAGATACAGAGGTAAGTAAAAGAAACATTTAGGGATTATACCGTCCAATATATGGTCCACATTTAGAATTACTGGTCACTGTTACAGAGGTAAGATATTAAAACATGAAAGGGGCTGTCCAATACACAGTCCACCGTTAGCTGTAAATAATATACAGAGGTATTTTATATAAGAACATGAAGGTGACTGTCCAATACACGATCTACTGTTAGTTGTTAAAGATGCACAGGTGTTTTATAGATGAACATGAAGGTGGCTGTCCAATACATGGTCCACTTTTAGTTGTAAATGATACAAAATGAAAGGTTATGTGTATCATAAGACTTGCTAAGATAATTGTCAACAGGGAAATCAATAATTCCCCAAAAATATTCTGCATTTCCAGCATGTGCTGCAGTGCAGAGTCACAGAAAAATTGTAATTAAGTGTCTTATTTAAGCAATCTCAAGGTATTCCTGAGAGATCCAAGAAAACCCTCCCACCTGGCCTAAAAGTAAGGGAGTCGGATATAACCAATGCTGGACTAGGAGTATTTGCTGAAATGTTTTTCCCCAAAAGGACAAGATTTGGTCCGTATGAGGGAGAAATTACCGAGAACCAGGATGAAGCCCATGAAACGGGATATGCTTGGCAGGCATGTAAAAGACACTAATACGTCATATGTTAAAAAATTTCTTTAGCTTGGATAAACTAATTTAAAATTTAACTCATCTGAACTGAAGGCTCAAGTTAGCCTTTCTGATTTAAGAGTGTTGGGTGTCTGTATGTTTTTTGTTTACTTGTCTGTAAACTTTTTTTACATTTTGACTTCTTAATCAGAATCTCCTGACCAAATTCAATCTAACCTCCCACATTGAATTCCAAGGTAAAGGGTTTTAATTTTTCAAATGAATAAGCCGACGAATTCCGAATACCCAAGTGGTTCCCATTCAATTCATCCCTAAACTGAAAGAATATAACTTACCACACATTATCCATTGGCATGCCTAAGAAAAGTTAAATTAATTGCTTAATTTTGTATTTCCAAAGGATAAAGAGACTCTAGGGGTACTGTGAACACTGAGCTCACTTTAATGATACCTCACGCCTCCTATATGAATATTATGACAAAATCCCCGTTCGTTTTGCTCTGGGAGACCCGTAATGAGTGTCAAATCAAAAAGTAAAATAAGAGGTCACATGTAGAATGACACAATGTAATAAAGTATCTTTAAAAATATCATTAAATCTTATTCAGGAATGAAGGAATTGCAGATAAGAGATGGATATACCTTTCAAAGGTGTACTTTTGTACTATTTAACAATGATTCTGTGAATGCCTAATTAAATTCTGTGAAGCCTTATTAAATTTCATTCATTGGTTGAAGAGAAGCTGTGGATAAGAAATGGGTACCCCTGACGGACGTACATACAGACGGATGGATGGACAAAAATCCATCACTATATACCCCTTATCCCTGCTTTTCTAGTGGGGGTATAATAAGTCACGTTTGCAATAAAAACAACGAAGAATGAATTTATAATTATAGTGTTTAAAATGGATATTCGGAACTAGTTAAATGACAACACGAAAATATTCCGATATCCTCCAGTGTTCTCAATATATATTTTAGACAAGTTTTTATTATTTGTTAGAGTATCTGTCAAAATTACTTTTGATATATGGAATGTTGTTTTATTACGAAAGTAGTGTCTCTTCTGCAGACTAACGCGTCACAGTGATTCAAATTTGTCGCATTGTAGCAGTATGTCGACTCTTTTTAAGTACAATAACGAAATCGAACTGACAGCAAAAAAATTAAAACTTTGCATTTCGAACACTCATAAATAATGCCTTTTTACCCATCCTTTTTTTTTTTTACACCTTTGAATTTATAAATTATCAACTCTTAAATGAATAATTATTCGGAAATGGCCAACGATTGTACATATTGAAATGAAATATCTAGGTCAACGTATATTTTTAGTACGATGAAACTATTTAAGAAAGAGTTATGCTCCTTGGACTCAGAAAAATTCTTTTAAAAAACTGCAGTTTTTATTCATTTACTTCGCAGAGGTTGCATGAAATAAAATGAAAATTCGATTCAAAGATTTATCATATGAATATCTAAGTCAAATATTTTTATTGGTACGATTACATAATTTTGGACTAAGTTATGCTCCTTGGACTTAGGAAAATTCCAATAATTTGCAGTTTCCGTTGATTTTCTCTGCAGAAGTTGCACCTTTTGAAATTGAATTTAATTTAAAGAATTATCGATTATCTTGGTCAACTTCTGTTTCTGATACAATCAAGCGATTTTGGACAGATTTATTCCACTTCGACTAAGAAAAATTCCAATAATTTAAAGAAGGGAGGACATGTTTTAAAACATCTCTTGGTTAATATAATTTGATTTTAAAATGCTTTTTTAAAATCTTTTATTATTTTATTAACGTAAAATTATTGATTGCATTTTGTTATTCCCATAGATATATAGAAAGGGGCATCCAAGTCATTTTGTGAATGCTTTTAAAGAACCGTTCAGTAACTGGATGAGATATGTCAACTGCGCTAGATCAGAATCGGAACAAAACCTGGTGGCCTTTCAGTACAAGGGACAGATCTATTACAGATCTTTTAAAGACATCCCTGCAGGGACAGAACTCTTGGTATGGTATGGTCATGAATATGGTAGAGAACTAGGAATATATAGAGAAGAAATGGATGTTCCTCCAAAATTTGTAAATGGAGAGGGTATGCTTGTCAAAGTTTGTTATGGACATATTCTTAATTTATTTAACAATAAAAAGAACAAAATGTTGTTGATAAGAATAATTTGATAACTTACTCATCTCAATTTTTTTTAAAAGTGCAGTTTACTACAAAATTGTTATTTTTAAGTTTATGTTACTTTTTATAAAAGTCTTCAGCTGTCCTTGGTGTGATATGGGATTCATGATCAGTTACAAGGAATATCTGGCAAAAAACTGTAAATACAAGCATGGACATAGTTTTTTAAGGTGCATTAAGCCATATACAGGTGATGGTAAGTCTTGTTTTCTTTCAGAATAAAGTAGCATAACCTTTACTATTTTGTGAATACACTTTGAAAAATATTATTCTATATTTCTTAATATGCTCAATAAACTCTCCTTTATAAATCTTGCAAGTTGTAAAAGAGTGCATATTTGTATTTAATAATAATAATTTATGTTTTTTTGATCTTAATGCAGATATTTTCCGTTGTCCATATTGCAACGTTTGCTTTAGTACACCAGACTTTCTAAAGAGACATAAATTATATTGCAAGAAGAAAGAAAAAGAAAATTGTGACAGTGCGAATTCAGACAGATCATATTCCAAAGAGGTTAGATTCTTATGAAATATTTTAGGGATGGTACATAAGTATACAATTTTAAAAAAAAAAATAGAAAAACTATATGCAGTGTACCATTTACCATTTAGCAAATTTGCGAGTTCATACATTCGCAAAAATATTTTTCTTAAAAATAAATAACCAATAAAAAATGTAAACAAAGCAGTGGTAATTCCAAAAATTTTGAAACGTAAAAATAAATCAACAGAGTTTTGACCCAATTTGCAATATAAAATCGACGTAAAATTTTCCAGATTTACGATATTGCATATACTTGCCCCCACAAAAGTCAAATTTTGAAAACTTACTGAAATGTGCTGAATTCAATAAATTGTATGAGAAATATAAAATAAACGGAAAATATAATTGTGTCAAAGCAGTGTATTCACAATATTTGTTTTTATGACGTCACACACAAGTCCGATTTTATATCCTTTCAAAGAAAGAGGACATAATGGACAAAATATCAACAATTTCTAGCTTTAAAATTTATAAAGCGCAAGTTTGTTCAGGAACAATATTGACAAAATTTCATTGATGTTATCATTCTACAAATCATATCAAAATATTGATCCTGAACACGCATGCTCTTGGTGACTTTTACTCATAATATCGACGAAATATGTACATTTTTCTGTAAAATAAAAAAAAAAATGAAATTCACGTCATGATTGTGACGTCATTACGAACATATGACGTCATCACTTATGAAAATATTCAGTGCTTTGAAGTCAGCATATACTCCCCTGTTCAAGGGCTTGCTCCATCAAAGTTTGTTTTGGGGCAAAATATTGGTTAATACCGAATGAAGTTCTTATCATGAATTGTTAATTTCTCTCCTTAAACTCTTCAAATCTATTTGGCCAATTTAATCTCCCGAAGATAAGCTTGGTCGGATAAATGTGATTCAAGTCCGTTCAAAAAGGGACATTGCACTCTTTCAATTTGTAGTAATTAATTTTAAGAATTATTGAAAATTTGGTGGCATCTTCAAAAACCCTCGTCTCCAAATACCAACTCTGTTCCAGGCCAAATTAGTTGAAACGTATATGAAACCTTCATTACAAAGTACAATTATTCAAGACAATAGGAGATCAAAATTTATCCTAGGATTAAATTTATTAAAATCATAAATTTTCTCACGAATAGAAAAGCCCTGACAAATTATATTGATATGGAATTATCACCGGACCAGTAAATGTAAATTATTTTTTGTTAAAATGATTTTTCATTCAGTGTACAAACAGGTCCACAATCAGAGATCAAAGTTTTACAAGCTGTACAATTAAATAATGATATAATTTTTAAAAACCTTCAAAATCTCAAGACAATACTAACATGATAACCCGTATTGATAAAATCATCTGGTAGTGTAGATTTTAATTTGTTTAAGTAAATTATGGCATTTGGCGACAGATGTAGCCACACAGATGTTTTTCATAGGTATAATAAGGATAAAAATCTCTAGAACAGCAAAACGATGACGAGCCAGCTTGATGCTGAGGCATCCAAAGGTAGTGTAATTTAGTTTATTCAAATTATCAATCTGATAAAAATCAGATCCTTTGATCTGCTCACATGAAATCGCTACACAAGGATCTGAAAAAATCCCATTCATGGTCATTCCTGGTGATCCTGTAAGAAAAGTATTCATTAACATTTTGTCTTTTTCTAGCACTTTTCAGAATAGAAAAAAAATTCATGCAATAATGTTCCATGTAAGCTAAAGCTTTGTTCAGCCTAATCTTTGCATAATACATTTGTTTTTTTTTTTAATTTTAATTTGTTTAATTATCTTAATTTTATCTAGTCAGCCCCAGGGTCAGAAATTATGGTGTTTATGCGGAGGGGGATCTTTTGATTATATTTAATTAAAATGCATTTATTCTTTGAAAATCTCCTCTGTTCCTGGGTATTTAATAAATTACATGTAAAGTTTCTACAAACAGTTTTAATCGATGAGAAAGTGCCATTCTTCCAGAATTATGAATTTCAATGTCCCTGGATCAGTGTAGAAGGGGGCTCTAAGTATATGCTGAAAAATAATCTTTGAAATCGGCTGCTTGATATAAATCATATATTTATGAGGAGCAAGGGTGCCTTTTCAAACACTGTTACCGTCGTGGCCTGTAGATTAAAGGTGAACCAAATCAAATTGTTGGAAAGAAGTTGTATGATGCATATATAGGTGACCTATAATGTTATAGGTTTAAATACTGAAATCAAAGAACGAGTGCACTTATGGGCCCCGGTAAAATGTGAAAAAATAAATAATCAAAATCAGAAAAAAAAAAATCATTTCAAATTATTAATTGATATTTAAACCATACGATTCAATAATTTTTACCGCTGAAATCCACGAATATACAAAGAACAAAACTATACAATGTGGTAGGGGTCAGCCGACATTGGCGATTTTCTATAGTAAATCGAGAACGGTCATTCATTTCAAAGCCTTTGTTAACTATGAGCCTAACGTTGTGCAAACTTGTGCGAATGACAAAAGACGCATATTTCATTTATAAAACTTGTGTGAAAGTATGAAATTTGCACACGATTAGGCTCGTTCTTAAAATATTAAAAATGTACAAAAAGTACAACGTTTTTCCTACAGTAAGTGAGATCTATTTACCTGTATGACCCTTGTTGAACCCACGTGTGGAATAAATTATTTAGAATACTGATAGTCACGTGAGTTCTACCCAGGATACACATTCCTCAAAGGTGCTCACTGTAAAACATAGGCAGGTTTTGTTTCAGTAAGTCAAAGCCCTGTCGCTTAGAGATGTTTATATAATAATTATATGTATTTTTTTTAAGAACACGGGAGGGTAAGGAGATTTTTAACCTTCATGCAAGACAATGAAACAGGTATTGAAAGCCACCTATACCACTCTTTTTCAATTTCAAATTCATTTTTCAACTGCAAGAGTACCAATTTCGTAGTTTAAATATTTAGATACAGGCAACTACAAAATTTCATTCCATATTTTTAAAAACAGGTTTGGCACAAGAAATATCATTTCGCAAACGCGCCCGACTATGATCCACCATCAGATTGTTCCAGTATTGATTTAAATATCTATTCCTTGATTTACATGAACGGAACTAAAAGAAGGTTCGGTACGACTTTTCCGGATTTATAGGGTATCCATAGGCCTTTTAAAATATTTAATTGTTTCAAATCCATGCTGATTTAAGTGGCGCTTAACATTTTTTTTAATTAGAAATATCCAATAGTATCTTACTATTACCAGTAGAGAACCAGTTGGTAATATATTTTGAAGTAAAATTGCACATCAAAAGGGCCCAATAAGTATTGCTTAAGTGCACTTGTCCTTTAATGAAATATGATTTTCTGGAAAATTGATCTATCGAAACGAGCTTTTCTTTTTTGTCTTTTTTTTTTTATCATGAAGTGATCCTTTGTATACTTTACTTTGTATAATATTTGATCTTTGAAAAACCGTTTTTTTTTTAATTATTTGCTTCATTAGAATATATATCAAATATCAGAGTTCCAGTTGCAATTTGAGAACCATCTTTCTGGTACTCTTTCTAATTTTTTATTAATCCTTATGTATATAAATTATGAAAAATCAATATCATAGTACTGTAGTGTCAAGTATGAAATTAATTATAGTTTCATAGGAATAACATTAATTATGTATTACGGCAATAAAAATATTTCTTTATCTTCCATACAGGTTGATAACCAAGTGAAAGGGACCGTTTTAAATATCTTCTGTAGATCAAATGTATTACAGAGCAGTATAGTTCACAGAAAAAATGCCGTCATATCTGATACCATCATCAAAGTGAATTCTCAGAATAAAACATGTAACTGTGATACATGTATGACTCAGACTGTGTTAAATAAAAGGGAACATTTACACAGGCACAATATAACACAAACAGTAAATGAATCACATCAATCTGATGTCTGTAGAAAGGGTTCCTTAGAGAAATACAAGGAGGTACATACCAGTGATAAGCCTTATAAGTGTGATGTTTGTGGGAAGGCATTCAGCCACTCACAGAATTTGAAGAGTCACACGAGGACACATACAGGTGATAAACCTTATAAATGTGATGTGTGTGGGAAGGCATTCAGCCTCTCACAAAATTTGAAGAGTCACATGAGGACACATACAGGTGAAAAACCTTATAAATGTGATGTGTGTGGGAAAGCATTCAGCCAGTCACGTCACTTACAGACTCACATGAGGACACATTCAGGTGATAAACCTTATAGATGTGATGTTTGTGGGAAGGCGTTCAACGATCCATGTAACTTTCAGAAACACATAAGGATACATACAGGTGAAAAGCCTTATAAATGTGATGTATGTGAAAAGGCATTCACTCAGTCAAGCACCTTACATACACACATGAGAACACATACAGGTGTTAAACCTTATAGATGTGATGTTTGTGGGAAGGCGTTCATCGCCCCAGGTAACTTGCAGAGACACGTGAAGACGCATACAGATAAACCTTGGAAATGTGATATGTGTGGGAAGGCATTCAGTCACTCACAAAATTTGAAGAGACACATGAGGACACATACAGGTGATAAACCTTGTAAATGTGAAGTGTGTGGAATGGCATTCACTCTGTCAAGTTCCTTACATGCACATATGAGAACACATACAGGTGATAAACCTTATAAGTGTGATGTTTGTGGGAAGGCATTCAGCCACTCACAGTATTTGAAGAGTCACATGAGGACACATACAGGTGAAAAACCTTATAAATGTGATGTGTGTGGGAAAGCATTCACTCAGTCACATCACTTACGTAGTCACATGAGGACACATACAGGTGATAAACCTTATAGATGTGATGTTTGTGGGAAAGCGTTCAACGATCCATGTAACTTTCAGAAACACATAAGGACACATACAGGTGAAAAGCCTTATAAATGTGATGTATGTGAAAAGGCATTCACTCAGTCAAGCACCTTACATGCACACATGAGAACACATACAGGTGTTAAACCTTATAGATGTGATGTTTGTGGGAAAGCATTCAGCCACTCACAAAAATTGAAGAGACACGTGAAGACACATACAGGTGATTAACCTAGTAAATGTGAAGTGTGTGGAATGGCATTCACTCTGTCAAGTTCCTTACATGCACATATGAGAACACATACAGGTGATAAATCTTATAAATGTGATATGTGTCGGAAGGCTTTCAACCATTCGCAGAACTTACAGACACACATGAAGACACAAACTGGTGATAAACTTTATTAATGTGATGTTTGTCGGAAGGCATTTAGCGACGCGGGTAGCTATATAAATATTCAGAGATATGATGTGTGTGGGAGACATTCAGCCAGTCAAGTGATGTATGATAATTTCTAATGAATTCTAAAATCAAGATATATAATATATTTAGATATATTTTTGAATTATTTCTAATATTTTTAATTTTTTCAATTGTTTTATGTCACCTGTCAGTGAGTAAACTCAGGTGACCTATTGCTATCTGTTTTTGTCCGTTGATCATCGTTCGTCCTGCGTTAACATTTTAAACATTTTCAACTTTTTATCTGAAACCACTGAACCAAATTCAAACAATTTTGGCATAAAGCATCTATGGGTGAAGGGAAACAAAAATTGTGAATTTCGTGGTCCCTGCCCCCCCCCCCCCCACCTTGGAGCCGGGGGTTGGGGCAAAAACCACTAAATTTAGTGCAATATTTAAAACCAAACTGTTGGTATGATTGTAATCAGCATTGAGTCCTCTACCAAAATTGTAATATTTATGCCCCCCTGGGTCATGGGTTCTGGTGTTAGGGGGGAGGGGGCTCAATTGATTATATAATGAAAATGCATTTTTTCTTTGAAAATCTTCTTCTCTGCTCCTGGGTATTAAACAAACTAATTAAGTTCATTGTTATGATGAGCAAGAGTGCCTGAACCAAAATTGTGAATTTTATGGCCCCAGGGTCAGGGGTTCTGGTGTAAGGGTGGGGCTCCATTGATTATATAGTAAAACTACATGAATTCTTTGAAAATCTTCTTCTCTGCTCCTGGGTATAAAATAAAGTAACTAAGTGCATAGTTATGATGTGCAAGAGTGCCTTTATCAAAATTGTGAATTTTATGGCCCCGGGATGAGGGATTTTGGTGTTAAGAGGGGGCTCTATTGATTATATAGTGAAAAGACATGAATTCTTTGAACATCTTCTTTTCTGCTTCTGGGTATTAGATAGACTAACTAAGTGCATAATTATGATGAGCAAGAGTACCTCTACCAAAATTGTGAATTTTATGGCCCCAGGGTCAAGGGTTCTGGTGTTAGGGCGGGGCTCTATTGATTATGTATAGTGTAAATACATGAATTCTTTAAAAATCTTCTTCTCTGCTCCTGGGTATTAAATAAACCAACTAAGTGCATAGTTATAATAAACAAGAGTGCCTCTACCAAAATTGTGAATTTTATGGCCCCAGGGTCAGGAGTTCTGGTGTTTAGGCGGGGCTCTATTGATTATATAGTGAAAATACATTAAATCTTTGAAAAATTTCTTTTTTGCTCCTGGGTATAAGCAGATGAACTACCTATACAGTTATGATGAGCAAGAATGCCTCTTAAAAAATTATAAATTTTATGGGCCCAGGGTCAGGGATTCTGGTCCATTGATTATATAGTGCAAATACATGAAATCTTTCATATAAATTTTCTTCTTTGCTCCTTGGTATTAAGCAGATGAACTTCCTATATAGTTATGATAATCTTCCAGAATTGTGAAATTCAAGGCCCGAGGGTCAGGGGTTCCATAGAGGGGGAGGTATATGTATAAACTGATAATATAATATATAATGAATTGTTTGAAACCTGCTCCTTGGTATTAATCAAATATTTTTGAAAAGCAAGAATGCATGTACAATGTGTGGATCTAGGCCTAAGGGTCAGGGGTTCATGTGTGTAGGGACACTACTGATTATTACTGAATATTACTGATTAGTTGAAATGCATTTTTTGTTCCCCTACCCTGCCTATTTGTATTAAGTAACCAAACTATGCAACTGTTCAGTGTATAGTTATGATGACCAATGGACCGCCAGCTCTTTCAAAATTGTGAATGCTATAGCATCTGGCTTAAAATATGAATCAAATTCAATGAGTGGAAAGTTGTTGCATAATGCTCAGGTGACCTATAAGGCCCATGGGCCTGTTGTTTTGTATGAGATAAGTACATTTATTTATTTGGAAAGGTTTTTAAAAAAAACGTAATTAACAATAAATAATAAGTCCGTCCAAGCAGGTAAAGAATATCTTTAATCGATGCCTGGTAATTTATCCTGCGCGAGCACAATGTCCTATAGTTAGCACAGAACGTGTTACTATCATTCCAATAACAGCGTGTCACTTTGCTTAACCGAGCGTGGTAAAGTTTCACATGTTGATTACCATATTACTCATCGATTGGATGAATGATTTCAATGAAAGCAATACTACTTTGCATATGAAATACAAACCCAGCAATACCACTTAGAATGCTGACCAATCGTATCGAATGACTGTTCACGAGAATGCAGTAAACAATAATCACATGTGGACAGGCAAAGCAAGTTTTTATCCTTATAATGATGGAATCGATCGCTATATACAATATAATATACATACTATATTAGTTTCAAAGTATAGCCTTACTTATTTCATGCTTTAAATATTATCATTCGTATCAAAATTAACTCAATTCGGTCAAATCACAAGGAATATGGCAGGTGCTTTTTCCCGGACAATAAACGGGCTTTGACTGACCACGTGTTGCCAGTGACTACAAATGCTGAGCAATCCCTAAATACGATTGGTCAGTGTTATCGTTGTATTTTGGATTCTGTTTTTTTATATGCAAAGTAGTATTGATTTCATTCAACTCAAACATCCAATCGATGAATGATATGGTAATCAATTTGTGAAATTTTTACCACGGTCGATCAAGCAAAGTGACACGCTGTTATTGGATTGATAGTATCTTCCAAGTCACGTGAAGGAATTTATAGTATTCACAAATTTACCTGAGGTAAGAAATCACGTTAGGGGGTTCAGGTATAAATTTTCGGTAAAATATTTTCAATTAAATATATTCTAGAACAAACATGGACACATTTAGAAATATAAAAAACTTTACTTGGTGAAAAAATTCCAAGTAGAACTGAAGTTATGAAATTTTAAATGTTGTGAGTACTGCTATTTTATGTAAGAAAATTTGTATACATACGAGTACTAAATGATGGCACATGAAAGGAAGAAAAACCCGTTAAATCTAGGTATTTTTTAAAGGATAGTGCATAATTTTATCTAGAAGTAGGGCAAACTATATATTTTCGGAAAGGTCTATGCAAGCCCTAATTTTCTGTTTTCATGTCAGCTAAAAAATATCCAAGATGGCGGCAAAATATCCAATATGGCCGCCAATAGTAAAAATGGCCGATACAGTCTTATTGAAAACATACTTTCAAAATCAGGTGAGTTAAGAATAAATAATGAAATATTTATGAATTATTTACAATTTATTACTTTTAAAAGATTTATTAAAATAAGGATCGTAATAAAATATGGTCACTAAAAGTTAGAGTTCTGTCCAGACATCGCAAAGAAGAAAGATGTCAATATTATGAAAATGGCAAAAAAATGGGAAAAAAGAATTTACTACAATTAATTCACAACTTTATTTTTAAATTTACATAGATCTTTAAAATACATGATATCAAATTTCGGTTTCAATCAATCATTGTATATATTATCCATGCTTCCTGGAAAAGTTGAGTGTTAAGTTTCTCTTAGACATCTGCTACTACCGGCCGCAGGCGGGTACCATAATCATGATATGGAATGATTCTAGCACTTTCCCGAAGTCTAACTGACAGGTATATACTCACTGAAAAAAAATAAACCACAAAGTATCATGTTCATAAAAAAAAATTATAAATATTTTATAGTTATAAGTTAAATAATGAATATTTCTTTTATCACATTTGAACTTCGGGTTATTCATTATTATACAGACAGTATTTCAAAATTCAGAGGAAATCCAGGGTGCAGAATCAAATTTGTACATTTATATCAGGGATCGTTAACTAGCATTGTGGCAACGCACTTTGAAAAAATTACGCACTTTGAAAAATTTTTTCAAAGTGCGTTAAAATTGGGACAAAATCAACGCACTTTGAAAAATTTTCAAAGTGCGTTAAATTTTGGACCAACTCAACGCACTTTGAAAAAATTTTTCAAAGTGCGTTAAGAGTCTACATCAATATATTTTACCATGGAGACACTTAACGCACTTTGAAAAAAAAATCATACTTTAGTCATGAAAAGATTTTATTTGTTTTTTATCTTTCAAAAAAACTAAGCCTAAGCCTAACCTCGAAAATGAATTGATTTACTCCCGTCGAAAAGAGAAGACGGGTATAAGATCCCTATGTCCAAACCGTTATCTTTCCAATACATAGGTGTCGGTTACAAACGGGGGAGGGGAGCAATAAACCAAAAAAGGGAAAGCTGCATTTTCAATGCTTATACGATGTATATATCTTTCCAAAATAAGTGGGGGGCTTAGCCCCCCCCCCTCCCCCCATGGCCCTTCGCCCAGTCTCGATGTCTATGCTATAACCAAAGCATTCATATAATTATGTATTTACCTAACTTGTATGACGTTGAAAACTTTCAATAAAAAATGAGTTAATTAAAACAGATGAAAACTAGAAATTTTAAAGTACAGTTAAACGTTTGAGAGAGAAAGAATTTTCATAGTTTTGAACAATCAAGTTGCCCCTTTTTATCAATGAATTTTATGAAGCTGTCCTCTGTTAGTACCCCTATATACCTTTATATCTACTTATCAGAAACAATCGTCACTCTTTTTTTCAAGACCCTTTAATTTTTCCTTTATTTTATCAAAACCTTAAAGCGTCAATATCTCAGGTCCTATATACAGTGAATTTATCATAAAAAGTTATCAAATCAGGATCTGTTATTTATCATACCGATTATTTGAAGGAATATTGATCAATCTTTACATTTTTTTTTCAAAGTGCGTTAATATGGTCGATATTAACGCACTTTGAAAAAAAAATATTTTTTTCAAAGTGCGTTAGCTTGGTCCCAAATTTTAACGCACTTTGAAAAATTTTTTCAAAGTGCGTAATTTTTCAAAGTGCGTTGTAACATAGCATATATATAGGTCCCTGTATATGTTATGTAGTAGGAAATAACCAGTTTTCATAGATTTTTTTCCAATAAGTCTAAAATTATTTAATCTCACGTTTTACGATACAAAAGTGTGCATGAATTTAAAGGTACTTAGAAACTGTTCAAAAGTTGCGTCGGGTTGACGTCTTTTGAATGAAATCCGGATGAATTATTTGCCGAGATAATTACAGAACCACAATATTCTGATAGGAAATTTTCTCAGCTTTCTAACAGTGTGTGTTGCATAAAAATATTTCGATTACTTACCGTAGTAAAATTGACCTCTTTCCTTTGAAACGAAAATACATAAACTTCTTCACATTGCATCAAGATGCAACAATAACAATGTTAATCTTCAAAATGTCAGCTTTCCTGTGATAGGTCAATGTCGTTACTTCCTTAAAAATCGCCTCCCGGAAATCCAATCAAAATGACGCTATCAACGTTGCGGAGACAAAATTACAGTGCCACGCATAAAAGGGAAAACCCCGTATCCAATTTTAGCACAACTTCAACCCGGTTAATTTTTACTACAAACTTTTCAGAATGACATAAAACACACATCATACGAAAGTTCAAACAATGTAGAAAAATTCATTATATTTAATTTCTAGATAAATTATGAATAATAATGCAAAAAATACGTTAATAAACACCAATAAATTGCGTTTAAATGGCACAATTACATAGCTAAGTCGGGTTACCTGAACCCCCTAATCACGTGATGAATAAAAATATGAGAGGAGTGAGCATCCTCGACCAGTCACACCCTCCATGTACTCCTTGTCGTGAAATGACGGAAAAATCCGTCGACAATTCATTACAACCTAACAATTAGTATGAAAAAGGTCAGTTGACTTAATGATAAATTGTATTTATCTATTTTTTATACACTGAATTGACGACAGATTTTATCTCTATTTCCCATCATGACAAGGAGCATGCGGCGGGTGTGACCGGTCGGCAGGGGATGCTCACTCCTCCATGGCACCTGATCCCACCTCTGACACTGGTTTTGAACTTTTGATCGTTTAGAGTATATACTGTTCGTCATCGCCATATGCTTCATTAGAAAAGAAAAAAAAAATCAACGTGATATGCTTACTAGAATTATTTTTATTGATTTCAAGTATATTAGTTTATTTCCTATCTAGCCTGTAACACGAGCTTTGATTGGTTACAAAGTCGGGTGTAAATATCCGTGCACACGACTTGGTGTAAATAAAACGTGACGTCACAATGCATACATTCTCAGTACGTAGTTATCTAATCGATAGATTGAGACACACTGATATTTACAAAGCTTTTTTTTCTCGGTACAAAGGAAATAAATTCGTTATCCAGGTCCAAACAAGGGTGTACGGGGATTTACCCCGGGTTTTATTCCATACACCCTGAGGCCGCACCAATCAAGGGTGTACGG
>NW_026929314.1:0-37272 GCF_032062105.1 Saccostrea cuccullata | reverse complement strand
CACGATATCTCCAGAACCCTTTGAGCTTTTGCAATGAAATTTAGCATAGCAACTCCCTATGGACTAAAGAAGACCCCTATTGATTTTGAGGTCAAAAGGTCAAAGGTCAAGGTCATAAATAAGCAAATTCTGTCTGTTAAAACACTTTCGTTTCCACACGATATCTCTAGAACCATTTGAGCTATCGCAATGAAATTTTACATAACAACTCCCTGTGGCCTAAAGAAGACCCCTATTGATTTTGAGGTCAAAAGGTCAAAGTTCAAGGTCGTAAATTTATACATTCTGTCTGTGTGTAACACTATCATTTCCGGGCGATATTTCAAGAAGATTTTGAGCTTATGCAATGTAATTTTATACCAAAACTCCCTAGGACGTCTCTCGCCCCTCTCAAAGTGCCCCGCCCCGTTTGTTTTATTAGTATTTATAGTATTACATGTCGCTATTTTTAGCGCAGGGGCATGAGGAGAGTTATTGCGTATAAAACAGGTTCTCGGCGGACTTTATGTTCTTATTACATCTATTATAACTGTTTAATAAAGGCTAAATAAATCAAACACCATGGATTGTGTAAAATTTTGAGAATACCGAACATGAAAACATGAATATATACATGTATGTGACTTCAGTTCTGCATATACTTCACTGAGAGTAAAGCGACTCCGTGGTCTAGTGGTTATGTCTCTCGCTTGAAATGTGAGAGGTCCCGGGATCGAATCTCGGCCGAGCCTTTCTATTTTTTTTTAAATACTTTTTTTTTTACTAAATGATAGTATTCAGCATGTGAAATGAAAAATTTTTGAGGTTATAAAATCATCATTACAGTGTGATAAATATTCCATATAAAAAAATCTTCTATACACATAATAAAGAATAAGCACCTCCTTGTGACCAAAATTTTGAATCTCTTTTCAGCTCGATTTTACGTGGGTTTCTTTTCCTAAAGCGGACGGAAGACCTCTCGTTGCTCGCAACGAGATCGTATCTAGTTATTCTTATTATTAAGGTCTTCCGTCTTCACGGAAGACCTTATAGTGATTGTATTGTTTCTTATTATTCTTATTCTTTTTTTGACAAAATTTTGTGCAGGCGATTTCTCGAAAACTATTCAGCAGTTTTTCATGAAACTTTCACAAAATATGAGTTATAATATGAAGTTGTTACTTCCGATGCAAAATTTGGAAAATTCGCTTCTGGTGCCAAGTTATGGACAATTTCCTGATTTTAAAATGCAATTTTGTCGCCCCTTTTTATCGAAAACAGTTTAGGATATGAACTGGAGACTTCTTGGAGATGATAGATCATGACTTTGTGGTTTGCAGAATCACCTTTTTGTGCGTCGTCAATACTTCCGGTCGTTACAAGAAGCGAAATTAAAAAGTCTGCATTTTCTAACTTTTTTGTTTTTCCATATTTTTCATCTATTTTTGGTATGTTGATAGAAACCTTTCTTCTTATGCTTTCTATACAATTTGTTTTAATATTGATAAATCTAAACTCTAGATATTAGCATTTAAAAATCTGAAGCGGGTCTAAAATGGCGGCTCTCTCTGTCAATTCCGACATTTCGCAATAGGGCTTTACGGAGGCAGCCGAGCGTTTGCTTGAACGAAAGTAACATAATGATAATGAAATGTAAAGGAATACTTGGATTGTCACGTAGTAGTTACGTTGCAATTCTGTGTCAAACTAAGTTTTAATCCAAGGTCTTCTCAAACCTCTTCTATAATTGGATTTGGCTTGTTCTCATAGTAGAAAAAGAAAAGACTAAATGTGCAAATGAAATATTCGATACCTAATATCTTCTGATTTGCACCACGGAAAAATAGATCTTACATGTAAATCATAGTTATAAGTAATATAGATTTTTAAGAAAGAATATCAATAAGTGTTATTTAGGATACATGTTATCTGATTCCTTGACCGTCGTGGGGCGAGCCATGTTTTTCGGCGAAACATTTCAACCTTTTCATGAAAGTTAAACTAATCAGGATAGTTCACTTTGGGAATAAACAGAAAATTAAGAAAATGTTAAAAAGTATAGCCTTCTCACTGTTTTATTGTTACTTATGTATATAAGATAAGAAATGTGTAAAATGTATTAAATATACTTTCTTCACCTCGAAATTTAGGCTATAGGAACGTTCTTTTTTCTTAAATTTCATTGTGGTGTACAGGTTGCAGGTGTTTTATTTATTTTTGTTTGCTATGATCTTATGTTGGAGTTTGCCCCCTTTGATGAAAATCGTTGGTATGGGCTTGGAGTGCCTGTTGTGTGAATCTTTGCTTGAGTATTAAAGCAAAAAGATGAAAGCTCAGATGAGCTATTCTGATCACCTGGACAATGTCCGTCCGTTTTTAAACTTTGTAAGAACAACTTGGCCAATTTCAACCAAATTTGGTACAAAACAAGCTTGAATGAAGGGAAGTTAAATTGAAAAGATTAAATTTGTATGGAAGCATCCTGGGGGTAGTGTAGGTTCTAAATTGTACAAATCATGATCCATGTGGGTAGGGCGGGGCCACAATAAGGAATCCATTTTTACATAGAAATATATATATATATATATATATATATATATATATATATATATATATATATATATATATATATATATATATATATATATATATATATATATATATATATATATATATATAGGAAACACTTTTAAAATCTTCTTCTCAAGAATCACTGGGCGAGAAAAGGTGAAAGTTTTGTGGAAGCATCATGTAGTAGTGTAAATTCTTAATTGTTTAAATCATGACCCCTGGGGGGGGGGGGGGGGGGGGGGTATGGCGGAGCCACAATATAGATTCTATTTTTACATTGAAATATACCGGTATTGGAAAAATGTTAAAATCTTATCAAGTACCACTGGGCTGTTCAAAACTTAAGTGGAAGCATCCTGCGGTACTAGTGTAGATTCTAAATTGTTCAAATCGTGACCCCCGGGGTACGTCAAGGTCAAGATATGTATTACAAAGGGGGGGGGGGGGGGACTCTGTTAAATAACAGAATGAACAGTGTTACTCGGGTGAATGATGTGGGCCATGGGCCTTTTTTTTTTTAAATTGCTGGATCCGCCCCTGAATCTTTATTACTTCCAAAGTTCCTAAATTCCGTATAGTTTCCAAGAAATTCTGTACAGTAATCAATTTCAAAAACGGGTCTTCTTTGTTTTACTCTAATGGAAAATGCGCAAATATTCACCTTTTCAGCCAGGCCTGGCAGTGTAGTTAACGATTTCGGGTCGGGATCGGCCTTATATATTATAGATTATGAACTTATTTCCTTAGAGTAGAAGTAGAGATGACGATTAGGGCTAATGCAGCTTATTCAAAGTATTAAAAGTTAACGATGTCTTAACATTCAGACGTGAGTAATCAGAAGGTTATAGATTTGATTTATTATGTCCATAAATATTTTTATAATGGTACACGATATTTAATTAAGGCTGAGTCCGAGGTGACCATTAAGCACATGCTGATACCTAGGCCCGTGTCAGCTTGGTAAATGACATATAATAGATAACAAGTTGCTGTTAGACAACAAATACAAGTATAAATATTGTGAATTACCTTCTAGGCCTAGCTGGATACAAAATGTTAACTTGCACCATGTTTGCAGGACAGTACCGCTCAAAAGTAAACATCCATACAATTGTAACTTCCTAATATCGCAAGAATAATGAATCCATGCAGTGTACATGGAGTTTTCAAAGGTTTGCATTAAAAAATCAAACATTAAAAAAGTTCGATAAACAAATATTTTATTATTATTGTCACAATGGAATCATAGGAGCACCAAAGATGATTTTCCATGTCCATTAAATTTTTATATTCAAAATAAAAGATTAATATTAAGAGATCAACTTTTATCTCTCCCACTTATGCATCTCATTCTTCCCCTCTTTAGTGAAAGGAACCTTAACCTTAACATTTCTCTCCATGCCAGGAGGCACACAAGGCCTGTGGTGAATGTTTGTGTGTCACAAGGGATCTAGTCGGATGCTAGGCTTCCTGAAGGCTTTTACTGCTCTTCGTCTTACTGCCATTATTGGCTGTCTCTGCCTCACCCAATTTTCTTTGCTCTATATTGTCCATTAAATTGTTTCTGTAACTGTGGATTTTTTCCGGAAGGAGGTAGTCGGCCTCCTGCCCAACCCCCAAGCTTGGAGGATCAGTGGTTTTCTGTCAGGGTGTCCTTCCCTTATGCTGCGTTGGTCCACGGCACCTTCAGTCTATCCGGTGCACCCCTCACTTAGTGAGGGATCCCCTATCCGCCACCCGGGGCTCGTGCCTCCTAGCCGTGCAGCCCCAGCCGAAAGCTCATGAAAGAAAGCGGACATGAAATCTCATTTGTCTGTATTACAAAAACTTTAACTTTGGTCATGTCTTTTGAGTCAGAAGAGAGAGGGTTTTTCATAATGTGGGTCAAACTTTTGTTAAAAATAGATCACACTACAGGGTGTTGCAAAAAAATACTAAATAAGTATACCTGATTTTATATTTCTGGTATTTTTTCAGAGGTTAATTTTATCTCTTCATTTCCTATATAAAAACAAATTACAGATATAAAATATGTTACATAAAACCTATGTTTTACATCAATAACTGGTTGATGTATCAACATTATATCAAATTTTAGATTAATTTTATCCAATGCTTTGATGATGATGTCAACTCTTAATTAATTTAACTGAACTGATTTTATTTTGAATACTCAATTTCACTTCATTTGAATAAAAAAAAAAAATTTTTTTTAAACAAAGACTTTCTGATATAAACATTATTAAGTAATAAAGTGGGAGAAGGTGTTTTCTAGGGGGCGATGAAAAAAAATGTTACTTGATAAAAAATATCCAGCTTTGAGACCCAAACTCAAGCTGAAAAAATTGAGATCTCCAGTTGTGATTGTTCTGTAATGAATTCTGTCACATGTATGCAAGTTGTGACAAGACATTTCCAAAATTTCTAAGAATTTTTTATCCTGTGACCTTGAAGTTTGACCTATTTTTCATAAAATTTTAACAAAAATTACTTCAAATCGGTCACACATGTAACTTTGCCATATATATCCTAATGACATTACATGTAAATACTGGTGGAAATTCTACTGTAGTAATGTAACCCGGGCTTCTTTTGTGTTCACATGCAAATCATAACTTTTTCCATATTCAGTTATAGTTTCCTTGCCCAAGTGACAATACATGTAGATGAAAGAAGTAAATTACATTTAATATGCACATTAATATGTACATGATGTAGCTTGTACATGTAGTATATTTGCTGAAAAAATTTACATAATACTTTGTGTTTATTGTGACTGTTCAAATATTATTGCAAATGAAATTTATATTACAACACTTAACAAAACTAAGAGACAATATGTATTGATATATGTATCAAATAGCATAGGCCTTGACCATTTAAGATGGTAGGTGTTCTCAAAGACTCAAATCATCTGAGTAATTATGTACTTGATGGTTAAAGGTTATTTATCGATTATTAAAATGTAATCACAGACCTGTTTACTCTTACGATTTCACTGTATTTTGGACGGATTTTTAGTTTAAACTACGTCTCAGGTTTTGCTATCATTAAAATATGGAAATCAGAAGTACATGACGTCTGGAATTAAGCAGTTGATTTTGGTTATGATCTGTCTTAGTTTCAAGCTTTTTAATCGCTAAAAAGAGAAAGATTTCAAACGCGCAAGTGATGTCGGGTTGCAAAAACGCTGTGGTATTATAAAATGACAAAGACTATATCATCAAACTATGTTTTTTAAATCAGAAAAGCAGTTGTTTTCTATTATTAATATATGTAAAATCGATGGAAAGTGAAATCTTATGGGCAAATGTCAAATCTAACAGAAAAATCTAATCAAACATACTGAGAGACAATGATATGGGTAAACAGGTCTAAAACCTCTTAAATTTTAGAACACTTTGATAAACATGATAAGACATCTTTTTATTGTCTGATTGTAGTGAAAAGGTGCCATGGAATTCTCAGCCAACATCTGCAAAACAAATAAAAGTTATTTTCAATTCTTAAAATTAAATTTTACCCTTGATTTTAAGAGTCATATGAACATAAACATGAATTTTTTATGACTTAACCTGTATCCTGCAAAATCTTAACATGCAATGATTACTAAATTACTAACGATTTCTGACCACGATTCATTTGAAATTAAATTCCTTAATCTTGTGTCCGGTTAATGTTGAGATATTTTGCTTTTTACACATATTTTTTGTATGATGTCATTTAAATTGCTCCTTGATCTAAAATGTTGTTTGCTATATAAATAAATATTTTGATGATGAGGTTTTCATTTAGAGAATAAATCACAAATAACAAAGGATGCTTAACAGTGTCCATTCTAAACAAAATATAAAGATAGTAATTATGAGAACAATGCATTTTTAAAAATATTATTTCTATTAGTTCATTATAGAATATTCATTAGACAAGTTCTATCTTGTTTTTAAATGAACTTTAACAGCATCATGATAGCTGTAATATACTGGCATGGCCTCTACTTTTGCTTCCATCTGTTCTGTAATGTAAACATGATCTAACACTGAATTGCCGTCTGTTGTTGCAAAATTCACTTTTTGTTTAAAACCATTGGTTTCCAACATTCTTTGAATTGATCCTTTGTATTGTGCATCTTCGTTGAAATCGCCGAGTACAAGGCATCGAGAAAATGATTCTTTATAAAAATCTACAACTCTCTGCAGGGAGTCAAGGAACCAACTGACATTGAGAGAACTTGGTCGATATACTACGATGATAACCGTGTCCTCCTCACAAAGTTCTATGGCCATTCCTTCAATATTTTTCTGAGGTAAAACATGAACTAAAGCTTTTTCGTTTCCCTTCATATACACTCCTACCCCTCCTCCTTTGGACATGCGAAGTTTAGCAAAACTGTCTACACTTTCATCATATGACTGCTTCCTTGTAGTATGATTGAAGTGAAAGTCATCAATTTCAAAATTTTTTATTCTATCATTGTCTGTCAGCCATGTTTCATTGAGACATATTAGGTCTGCTTGGAGGAATCTTGCATCACTTTTCAGGTCAAGAAAATGTGCTCTTAAGCTCTGCACATTAAGTAAAACAACTGTTTTGAAGGTTCGGTCATCGTAGTAGTTCTGATGATCTTGTTCTGGGATTAATTTCTCCATCTTACACAGTGCTGACTTTATATCTGGATTAGCGTAAATTTTTCTCAGTAATGCATTTTCATTCTTTGTTTCTATGAATAAACCATTTTGTGAAGTGACACGGCTAATTGCAACATATGCCTGTCCTGGAGCGAAAGTACGATCTAAATTTACTACTACGCTATTTGTTGTCATGCCTTGAACTTTATGTGCTGTGCATGCCCATGCGAGTTTCAAGGGAAACTGATGTCGTACAACATTCTTTGTATTTTTCTCTTTGATGTCTTCTTGTATTCTTTGAATCAATACTTCATTTCCATGTGGCGTTCTTTTCCCATGAAGCTTTCCAATATCTTCACTATCAAACAAAATTCTAATCCCTTCTACCCTATTTCTTTGCTGAGCTTGTCCAAAATCAAATGCTGAAATATGTCCCATTGCACCATTCACCAGTCCGTCTTCTACATCAATATTTCTTGTCAGCATCACTCTAGCATTCACAGAAAACAGCAAAGATGCAGAGAGCCCATCTGTTCTTGTCCGTATGAAGGGTTTTTCACGTAAATTCAGCTTTCCTGTAGTGTTGTCTTTTTGATAATCCTCTGCAGATATCTCTATCAATTCTTCACAACTTGCTTGCAACATCTTTAGATTATACTCATTTGCTTCTTCATTTGTAGGATAAACATGCAGTACTTCATCTGGTCCATCTCTGATGCAGTCTTTTAACATTGTTTTCGCGTTTTCTGATACTGGTTCTTCTATCGTTCGAACCCGTAGTGAATTCAAAACTGCAGCAAATGCAGCATCATCACGTTGTCTCATTATTTCTTCCAACTCAACAATTTTGAAGAAGTCTAACCAGTAGTCTATGGGATATTCATCATTTTCTTTGTAAAGTATTTCCAACTTTCGTTGTTTCACAGGAGGTAGTTGGTAAAAATCGCCAACTGCTATAACAGAAATACCGCCAAAAGGTTCCTTGCATTTCTTGATTTGAACCAGTCGTTCATGAATGTAATACAAAAGTCGTTTGTAAACCATTGAGACTTCATCGATGACTAAAATCTGCAGAGAAGCTAACTTCACTCTCATTGCACTCAAACTCTGTTCTTTCAGGGGTTCATATGGAATAGGTAGAGCTTTGGTTAAAGAAAATACGTGGTGAATTGTATTGCCCCCAATATTGAAAGCAGCAGTTCCAGTAAAAGCTGTGAGAAGAACAGATAAATCTGAAGGAGATGAAACAATTTTCTCAAAAATTCGAGAGGCCTCATACTGTATGGTTTTTATCAAGTGACTTTTTCCTGTTCCTGCACCACCGGTAACAAAGATATGTAATGGGTCAACTTTCCTCTCAGTCACTTTTTTCAAGCACCATTTACGAACTATGTAGAAAACCTGTTTCTGTTTATCATTTAAACTTCGCAACAAAGGCAAAATTTCTTGGCTTGAGTTTGAACTTTCCCTAATATGGTATATCAAATCTGAAGCACCATCATGTTCAATTTCATGGGTGATTTCTTGTTCTTTGTTTTCTGATTGTTCTGTTTTCCTCTTTTCGTTTAGACATTCATCTCGATTTCTTTCAGTTTCTGGACAAAGGTTAGCCCAAGCATCTTCAGGTTCACCATAAACTTGTAGAGTTTCCTGGGCATTTTCAAGGGCAGCCTCATTCTTTGAGAAATTACAACGATTATTTTCAACCAGAATCCTGACAGACTGTAATTTGTTTCCAGTTCTTATTCTGACAAACCCGTTTTCGTAAAATGCCTGATAAAACTTGAATCCAGGTGGTTTCAATTGATCTTGGGTACAATATGGAAGAAAAAGCTGAAGTATTGACTGATAATACTTTTCTGATGCATTTTCAGGATTGAACCTTGGATATCTTACTATGGCTGGCTTAGCTCTTGTTCTTCTCTGAATATAACCATTTCCATTTTTCAATTCATAAACGCCTTCTTTTACTCCCTTGGGAATTTCAGATTTTGCCAAAACACGAAACTCTGAGCAAAATTCTGCAAGGCACATTTCAGGAAAAGGATGTAGATCAGGACGATTTTCATATCTCTCCACTATATTTGTCATCCAAATACTGTCATCATCATCTTCCATATCGTCTTCGTTCTTACATGTCCTTTTCATTTGTGAAAGAGGTTTACTCAATCGAGTCGGATTTTCACCAACTGGAACAAACACCACTTTTCTTGATCCTTCTTTCATTTTTAGATTACAAACTCTGTACACTGCCTCTTGGGCACTCACTTCTCTATGATTAAGATAAGCTGATCCAATTCTTTTTATTGTTTGACGAGCACTTAAATTTCCCTCTGCAGATTCTACTTGAGTTTGTTTTAACAGCATTCCCATTTCCCGTTCTGACTTTGATATGTATGAAATTATGTAAACAATACAGCTAAATGGGTCTAGGATGTACTGTATGTCCATATTGGCATCCCAACATCTGAGAAGGCAAGTGTTGTATTGGTTTGTCCACATTTCATCTGGATTTCGTTTCAAGATAGTACTTGTTTTTGCAGATAATACCCTGTGTGCCATTTCGTAAGTATCCTGTGATAAATGCACCTTAGAAAAGATTTCCTCTGCAGTTTTGCCTTCATTCACATCATCAAGAACTTCATTCCAAACATGCAACAAAATTTCTTTGGCCTGAGATTTACTCAATCCGTCGAATGTTTTGGAGTCCTCCTCATTCTCCTCACATGGTCTTGTAATAAATGTTCTTTCTGAAGGTGGTCTTGGAAAGTGGAATCTGCAGTCTGTTCCCTTTTTCCTACAGGATTTTGAATGGTTCTTACTATGTTGTTGAACACCTAAAACAATTTGTCGCAGCTCTTGGTCATCAATTTCAGAAGGTAAAGCGCATGTGATATATTTATCAATAAAATCACAGACAGTTTTATCATCATCTTCCTCAAATTTCGGTGCATTCTCAACCCAGTACAAGCAGTGCATGTGTGGAGAGCCCCTTTGTTGAAATTCTACTCTCACAAAAAAATCAATAACATTTCCTATAGGTTTTGAAGGTGACAATATAACATGTCTTTGAAACATATGAAATCTATGTTCAAACATTCTGGCAACAGTAACTGGATTGCTTCTCAAAATTTCACTCTTTTCCGACCAGTCTAAATCAGAAGGGGATCTAGAATCATTTTCTTGCAGTAAAATTGATCCAATTATTTCACTCCATCTGTATTCAGCTGCAGAAAACGAACAAAACCATGTTGGGATACCTAACTGTCGAAGCATAGCAAATAGATCTTTCTGAGAAGCCGACCAATATGCAGGTGTTCCTCGAATAGGTTGCATAAATCGTAAAGCCTCATCATTCCTTAAGAGTTTTGAAAGAACATCAGGATTCTGTAACATTTCAGATGTTACCGCATTTCCACTATCAAGCTTTGATAAAGACTTTCGAATTGAAATTTGTGTTTTCTCTATTACTTGATTCAATTCTGACATGTATTGAGAGAAGAAGATGTAATTTGTGTCCTTAGCAAATCTGTTATCAGCATTCATAAGTCTGTTGTTAAAATATCTTGAAAGGGTTATTTTCACATCTCGATCTTCATTCAAAGAAAAGTTGCCACTTGGAAATAAATGTGGAAATGATTTTGCTTCGTTTCCTTCTTCTTGCAACATTCGGACTGGATTTTTCCCTTCACCAGGTGCAATATTGTAAACATCATCAAAGTAATGATCAAGAACTTCTTGTCCCACATCTACTGGCTGTAAACATGTGTCAGTTACAACTGGATTTTCATCTCTCTCATCTTCTTTCACTTCTTCATCTACATATTCACTAGTCTCATTAAATAGCAAATCATTTTGGTCACTATTTCCTTCCCACAAGGTATTTATCACTACATCTTTATACCATTTGTTTTCTTTCCTTAAATAATCAAGAGCCATGTTGACATGAGTTGGATTAACAAATTGGTATTCGAAATAGCCTTTGTACGCTAGCTTTCGTTTTAGCTTAACTCTTACCAATAAATTGTCATCCCCATTTCTTGGTAAAGATGTGGCCTTTTCCATATTTGATGGCACACAAACAACAGGCCCATGTACATTCCTTTGACCACCTTGTGGAAGAGCCATCACTTTCATAAAGGGAATATGCAAAGCGATTAAATGCCGCTCCAAACTGTTTAAACTGCTAAGCTCATATGGAATTTCCTCTAATGACATTTTATTAACAGCTGCCTCTGCTGGAATATTCCCACTCAGTATTTTCCTATGACAAGTAAAGCATATCCACAATGATGACTTGGAGCAATGCACTGGACAAGATGCTGTACAATCATGGGAGCATTTTTTCTGTATACAAATCTGTGCAATTTTATAAGCTTCATGTCTTTTCTCATACATTTCAAGTGTGCATCGTTGGACTTGATGTTCAAACAGTAAACGATGACAACAGCAACATATGTAGTCTGGGCCATCTCTCACACTTTCCTTAAAGAATTTCACAACTTCTTCTTCATCTTCCAACTTTACTTTTAGTGCTCGTCTCTGATTCAAAACATTCTCCTTCTTCTTCTTTTTCTCAGCAGCACTAAAGTGATACTTTACTTTATTAACAGCCTTAACCTTTTGTCTATGTTCTTCATCATTCTTGTACTTATGAATACTTCTTTGTTTAACATTCAGTCTGTGTGCTTCATCATTTTTGTACTTCTCTATACTCTTTTCTAGATAATTCTTTCTGTGTACTTTATCATTCCAGTACTTTTCTTTACTTCTTTGTTTAACACCCTCTCTATGTACTATATCTGACCTATATTTCTCAATACTTCTTCTCTTCCTGTACTGTTTATGGATACCATCTGTTGTATATTTTCTTTTACTAGCTTCCAAGCTCCTTTGCTTTGCCTTTGCTTTGAAAATTCCATCACTTTTATATCTTTCCTTTAATCTAAATTGAAGGTCAGTCTTGTACTTCAGTTTTGCAGCTCTTAATTTCCTTTCTGTGTAATTTTCTTTCTTTAGTTTCTTTTCATGATTTGTACTTAATTTTTTGGCAGATGAAAAGATACGCATTTCCCTCATGCGATTTCGATTTCTACGTCTTTCTCTGTATTCTTTCTTGCCAACATACAGAGCATTATTTTCCTTGGAACTAACCGTTTCTTTCTCTGTAACTGACACCACTACATTATAATGATTCCGGTCCTGATGAACTAAATAAAATGATCCTGTGCTTTGAACATTCATAGGTTCTACCTGTTTTCCTGAGAATGTAACCCAGTGATTTTCTGTATATGTATGTATATCAGTGCTCAAGAGGTGAGAGAGAGCAAGAATTTCCATTTCGGTTGCCCATGTACCATCGTTTGACATACCTGTTAAATTCAAGTGATTTTCAACAGAATTTTCTGTAGATCTTACAAAAGTTTCAAACAATATTCTATTTTGTAGTAGATGTTTACACACTGCTGATCGTATTGCATAATGATAATCCTCTACTCCAATCAAACAAAATGAAATGGCCCTGAAAAAACAATTTCCATCCCCTTCAATTTCAACATACTCACTAGGTGCACCAGCTTCTTGCACAAAGCAATCCTGTTCAACATTACTATTTGTATCTGACTGTGGTATTCCCAGGACCTGACAAAGCTGTAATTTCACAGTGTTAGAAAGTGGCAGAAAACTTATACTATGACTTTCACTGCAAATGAGTTGAACATCATCGTCAACTGATTGAAAACCATAAGCATCTGACTGAACATTTGCAGTCAAAAGGTCTCTGTTTTCTTGAACTGCTAAATTCAAGCCTTTATTTTGCTGAGTACATTTTCCTGGCTCAATTTCATGTTTATCAGTTATTGCAAACTGGCAAACTGAACAATCAACACCTGTTATTTCACATTCAGTAATTCCAGAAATTCCCATTGACACTGCCAAGGACAATATGTGATTGTAAATATCATCAACCGATTGATACAGTATCCTTGTACTCCTTCCAGTTACACTCATACACCCCGATTGTGACCGTGAATGTGGGTCAAATGTAAAGAAGCCATCCTCTGTTTTTCCAATCAAAAAAGTATTTCCCTTGAAGCATACAAAACACCCACTTGTTTCTCCAAGACCAATTTGCAATGCATCTGTCAGTGAATATGCATTAAATTCATCATAGTTTGGTTCTACATCTGACAAATTTATTAGGCTGCATAAAGATTTGCATGCTTTGAACTCAAACATTGTATTAAAACACTCAAAAAATTGAGGCAACTCATTCACAAAAAGATACCTACTGACAATGGTTGAACTACGCTGCAAGTATGTATAAAGCTCATCTCCTGTTGCTAACACTTTATTTATATCTGAAGTTTGCCACTGATTAGAATTCTTTACTTTATGGTATGCTAATGCTGCTAATGAGTTCGCAACACATTGTGTTCCTGCATTTTCACCAAACATTAAGTCACCTTGATGAAAAGACCCTTGAATAGATACCTTGTTCAATGTTACTGGTCCATCTTTACTTACACAAGTATAATCACCACCAAGTTCACCAGTACACAGTCTTCTAATTCTGCACTCTGATTTATTTCTCTCATATACACTATCTATATTCTCATTTTCATCATGTAAATTCCTTTTAGTATTCCTTTTAGATATCGTTCTTTTAATCTGGTTTGCATCAATCAATATCCTGCTGGACTCATCCCCCTGAGAGGATGACATATCCAGCTGCGCCTGACCTGCTGAGCCAGACACGTGCACGGTGTCCGGCTCAGGTACCCTCGCTGGAGTACAAACCCACGGTGGGGAGTCAGGGGACGGTGCCATGCCTCCGTTTCGGGCACACAGACGACTTCCCTGAGAAGATGCGTTACTCAGGGCAGTTGGTTGCATTTTCTCGCGAAGAGAGGCCTGCAACCTGGCCAAGGGTTTTTCCTCAAAAGGCGGCAACCCTATAGAGCCTTGCCCCGGAAAATTACCGGGTGGAGCTGAGATAGCTCCATCTACTGCTCCAGCTGGGACAGCAGAATCTGGAGGAGGATCTGATGGTGGCAAGGACTGCTCCTGCCTCTTTTCCCTCTTGCGGTCTCTATCTCTCTGGCGTTTTTCCCTGCCATTCAAGGTCTTTCTCTTTGGCATCTAAAAAATAAAACATTTTTCCCATATATCAAAACAAGATATTCATGTTAAATTAGAATAAGGATACCAAATAAAAAATTTAATCACCTTGCACTCCATAACAATGTCTTTTATGTTCTACACTTTAAGCTATGGCTATTAACAGGATATACATGTGTACAAAATTTGGATTATTCAAAATTTAGTGCAATCTATGGAGATACACTTGTTGGCTTAATCATGAATTAGCGCTACACATGTCTATGATGAATATCTGTATATTGTATTTGTAAATGATTTCTTTAGCCAAAGCTGCTTAAAATTGAAGCACTCTTTTTAAGTACACATACACTACCCCTTTTAGGCCTAAAATAAAAATTTGTTTGGTTGCAGTTGCTTCTGACCCAGTGAAAATGCACTGACACTAACTTTCTTAATAATTAATTTAATAATTTTTTCAGGAAAATGGAATTGTGTCATTTACAATTTTTGACTTTTGTTTTTATCAATCAGTGGTTTATAACAAGAGTGGAGCTTATTTATGTTAAGTAGGCCTATGAAAAGGTCTTTTATTTGTTATCTAACAAACATAGGTAATCAGAGATTACAGAGCTCACCTCAATGAATGTTGTCTTTAAGTAAGGCAAAGTCACACAATTAACCAACAAAAAGTATACATTCCAAAAATGAAAATATTTTTAAAAGCAATTTTGATCTGATACTTTGAAATAGACCTACATAAAAAATTTAAACTACTTCTTCATGAAAATGTAATGAAAATCCAGCATCTGAAGCAAACTTGAGAGTTTTCATCTCTTGATGCAGCATTTGTGCAAGTTTAGTTTATACAATGTTATATAAGCGATATGGTTTTTGGTAATAGACCTGCAACCATAACTTTTACCTTGTCTACTATCTGAATGTAGATATATCATCCATGCAAGTTTGGTCAACATAGGGCTTATAGTTACTTGGAAATGAAACCCTCACCAAAAACTTTAACCTGTTCACTCAACCAGAAAATGTAGGTCAGATTCAGCATCCGAAGCAAGCCCGGTAGTATGCATCCTTAGATGTATCATCCATGCAAGTTTGGTCAACATAGGGCTTATAGTTACTTGGAAATGAAACCTACACCAAAAACTTTAACCTGGTCACTCAACCGGAAAATGTAGGTCAGATTCAGCATCCGAAGCAAGCCCGGTAGTATGCATCCTTAGATGTATCATCCATGCAAGTTTGGTCAACATAGGGCTTATAGTTACTTGGAAATGAAACCCACACCAAAAACTGCACCAAAAATGTTAACCTGCTCCAAAAACATTAACTTGGTAAATCCTTTGCTGAAATTGCAGCATCTGAAACTTTGTCTGGTACAATAAAACACACAAAAACCATCTTCCATGCATGTCTAATCAGTATAGGACACAGAAGTAATTAAAAAGAAAACTGCTCCAAAAAACTTAACCTGGGACGCCGACGCCGAGGGTATCACATAAGCTCCCCCCAACTTCGTTGAGGTGAGCTAAAAATCCTTAAGCAATTTTTTTATTTTTAAAAAAAAAAAAGAAGAAAAGAATGCATACCTACCTACCTAACCAGTCTAAAAATTATAAGTCGGCAACTGCAAACAAAGAATTTTTTAAGCTTGGCCTTATCGATAACTTTACCATTAAACTTTAATCACAGTTCTAACACAGCTTTGCATTGTTTACAATTGTAATGTCTTTACAACAGTACAAGGTATAACTAGAACAGATCTTAAGAATCAAATTTAAAGAATTGTGATCACCCACTTTCTTGGTCAGTTGAATGTTGTGATGCAATTAATAGTGGGTTGTTTTCTTGTCTGTATGCCATGTCTTGTTCTAACATTAAAAAAAGGATCTTTTTTTTAATTAATAACAGTAATGACCATTTTTTTTTTGTAAATGATCAAGAGGCCCAAGGGCCTTGAATCGCTCTTCTGATAAATTATACAATCTATTCTAAGACCTAAGATACAACAACTGACAAAGTTTGATTATTCTTAGCCAGTTAGGGCTGAAGATATTTAAATGTAACTATAAAATACTCTAAGTAGGTCATACTTTTTGATTGAAATTTTCTTAGAACACAAGATGCATTAATTGACAAAGATTGATGATTCTAAGCCAATATGTACTTGAGATATTCAAAAGTGGGTCACAGTGACCTACATATTGGTCAAAATTCTCCAAAAACCCAAGGTGCATCAACTGACAAAGTTTGACATTTCTAAGCCAATAATACCCTAGAATACTTAAATATAGCCATAAAATGGGTCATAGTGACCTATTTTTTGGTCGACATTTTCCGAAAACCCAAGATGCATCTACTAACAATGTTTGATGATTCTAAGTCAATCAGTACTTGAGATATTCAAAAGTAGGTCACCGTGACCTACTTTTTGGTTGACATTCTCCGAAAACCCAAGATGAATCTACTGACAAAGTTTGATGATTCTAAGCCAATAAGTACCTCAGATACTTAAATATAGCCATAAAATGTCAAAAATAGGTCACCGTGACCTACTTTTTGGTCGTTAATCTCCACAAACCCAAGATGCCTCAACTCAAAAATTTTGATGATTCTAAGCCAATAAGTACTTGAGATACTTAAATCTAGCCATAAAATGTTGAAAGTAGGTCATAGTGACCTACTTTTAGGTCGACATTTTCTGAAGACCAAAGATGCATCAACTGACAAAATTTGATGATTATAGGTCTAATAGTATTCAAAATATGCCTTTTAAACAATTTGAAAACAAAATGCCAGCAAAGTTTAAAAAGTAGGTCACAGTGACCTACTTTTTAATAAATATGTTTTAAGGCCCCAAGATTCATCAACTTACAAGATTTGGTGATTCTAAACCTCTCAGTGTCTGAAATTATGGGATTAAATGTTTTAGAAAAGATTAGCCATCAAATTCAAAAAGTAGGTCATGATGACCAACTTTTAAGTTGATGTTGTTTGTGGACCCAAGATGCACCAATTGACAAACTTTCATGATCATAGGCCTTAAAGTGTCCAAAATATGCCTCCAAATCAATTTGAAAACAAAAGCCCATTAAATTTAAAAAGTAGGTCACCGTGACCTACTTTTGAGTTAACATGATGTGAAGTCCTAAGATGCATCAACTTACAAGATTTGATGATCCTAGTCCTTATAGTAAGCAAAATATAAACATTTTTATTAATTGTAAATTTAGGTCAACTTTAAAGTGACCTTGAGACCACGCCCTTTGCCCCAGGGTCATGCCTTGAACAATTTTTAATCTTCAACATATCCCAACCCTTGTATGTAAGTTTGGTAAAATCTGCCTGGTGGTTCTGGAGAAGAAGATATTTTAGCAACTAGTACTTTTGGTTTTATTTTTGTGATTATCTCCCCTTGTTTAAGGGTCCCATCCCTAGTTTTAGTATAAATGGTAGCCCTTGGGCCAAGGATACCCTGTGAGAAATTTGACAATAATTGGCTATTAAAGGGGTTCTTGAGTTATGGCCAATATTCTAAAAAGTTAATGCACACCGCACGACGCACACTGCACAAATGGCCATAGCATTAGCTCTTTGAGCCTTTGCCTCAGAAGAGCTAATAAAGCAGAATTAAACTTTAATTTTAAGGTCAAGTGATGAGTAATGTGCCTGTAAAATATGACTCCCATATCTTTTCTCATGTAAAAGTTATGACCATTGTCTGTATGGTGATTGGTGCAGTGGTTAAATGCATCTACTCTAGTATTAACCAAGATCCAGTGATGGGAAGGTCACAAGGTTAAAAACTGTAAGAAATATCTCTGCTCTACTGTGAATATACAGTCTGAAATCAGATATGTATCTAAACAAGTTCTGTTGAGGATAGACACAGCGTTGGTTTGTTGATCAAGGCCAATAAGTAACGTTGACTTACTTGTAAGTGAACATGATATGAGGTCTCAATTAGTTGCTTCAGTTGACAATATTTGATTAATAAACCTAGTCCTTCATAGTCAGCAAATTATCAATCTTTAACACAACATCCAATTTCCAATTTGCTTTATTAATTAGACATCAAACAAGAGACCCATAGGCCACATTGCTCACCTGAACACATTGCTTGGGAAAAAAAGCAGAAATCTCTTCAGTATTTTAAAGTTTTCAATGGGGAGGTGGGACTTGAATATTAAATTATTCTTCCTTATCAATATAGCAAATATCTTTGCTGTTCTTGTGCATATTTTTTTATTCATTAGCAAAAAATGGATCCCCCATTGTGGCTCATCCACGCCCCTGGTGACCTTAATTTGCATCAATTTTATTTTAAACTACCTAGGGATGCCTCCAAATCAAAATAATTAAGCATGGCTTTTCTGTTCTTGAGAAAAAGATTTTTTTCCTTGATATATTTATGTAAAACTTTGATCCCCCATTATCATGATTATGGCCCCAACCTTGAAGAGAAGATTTATAATATTTTTCTATATATCTCTATATTAAACTTTGACCCCCCCATTGTGGCTCTAGCACTCCTAAAGATCACGATTTAAAAAAAAAAACATTTCAAAATTCACTACTTGAGGATGTTTCTATATACATTTTACACATGACTAATCACAAGGTCACTAGATGAAACCCTCACCTCTCACTTGAATATAATGGCTGTGTCCATTTTTTGCTATGGTAAACTAAAAATATGTCGGATGAAAATCAAACAAGCTAATTCAGAGAATTCATGTCCCCCGCTTAGGGAAAAAGTCGGATCCCCCGACTGAATTTGTAGAATTATTAAATGTATACATGTATACTGAAGGAAATAAAATACATGTATGTCAATATGCACATAAAGATTTGATTGCTTATTCTTTATTATGTGTATAGAAGATTCTTTTTATATGGAATATTTATCACACTGTAATGATGATTTTATGAGTTTCTACAAGCCAGACCTCATAAATTTTTCATTTGACATGCTTAATACTATCATTTAGTTAAAAAAAAAGTATTTCGAAAAAAAAGAATATGGATCGTCCGGGATTAGTACTTGGGACCTTTCAAATGTGTATCGAAAGATCCTCTAGATCACGGAACTGCTTTACGCTGACGAAAATCATATGCAAAGATGAAGTCACATACATGTATTAATATATTCACGTTCGATATTGTCAAAATTTTACACAATGTATGGTGTCTAATTTAACCTTTATTAAACAACTCTAATGTAATATGAATATAAAGTCCCTGTTTTATTTGTAATAACTCTCCAGTGCCCTGTGCTAAAAATAGCAACATGTAATACAATCAATACTAATAAAACAAGAAATCTGTGAGCCAATACTCACTAGTAATACCCCCGCTCTAATGTAAATAAACACTATCATGTTGATATAAATAAGTTCAATTACAGGTAGATGAACAGAAAAATATGAAGTTGACATCAGATTCATATCAAAATTAATTATATGAAGTCTCTATCTCCAATGGTTTAAAAGTTATGTCGAAGGATCAAAAAAGCTATTTTTAGTAAATAAGTCACATTCAAGGTCACAAAGTCATTCATCTCCGACCGTGGTGTCATTTCCTCTTATGAGGGATCTTGGCTCTTCATTTTTACTATTTAAACTCCCCTTTACCCAAGAATGCTTTGTACCAAGTTTGGTTAAAATTGGCCCAGTGGTTCTTGAGAAGTTGAAAATGTGAAAAGTTTACTGATGGACGGACAGACAGCTACACAGACGACGGACAAAATGTGATCAGAAATGCTAACTTGAGCCTTTGGCTCAGGTGAGCTAAAAAATTTGAAACTCTAATTTGTCAAGAGATCATAGTAATTTGAAATTATAATTTTTTGTCTTGACAATTTCATTAACTTATTCTCAAAGATTTGTATATGATTTTGTTAAGCATTATGCCATTTTAAGACAATAAATTTGAACAATTCTGCATAATTCAGTGAAAAATCTAATCATGAGAAGAAAGTGGGCGCTTTAGATGGGGATTCAGTAGAAATACTGGTAGATAAATAGAATAAAAAATTATTATTGAATTATACACTTTTTTCAAAACCTACCCATTGACTGTGTTGTAGGTAAAATGGTAAAATGTTTGGTTAAAAATGTTTGTTTTTATCTGAATTTGTACCCTTTTAAAGCCGTTTTTCAATAATTTTCTTATTTCTGGGTCTTCACTCCATGAATTTGAAATGCGTTATCAGTGCATTTTTAACACTAAAATTTATTCCAGTTGTTTAAACAAGAGGCCCATGGGCCTTATAGCTCACCTGAGTACCATGAAACAGCTTTCCAACAATTGAGTTTGGTTCGTGTTTTAAACCAGAAGCCATGATATTCACAAGTTTGAAAGAGGCATCATTGCTTATCATAATTTATACACTTAGCATACTTATTCTACTTACTTTTTACCAAGACTTAGATCAGAGTAACAAACATAGGTAATCAGAGATTACAGAGCTCACCTCAACGAATGTTGTCTTTAAGTAAGGCAAAGTCACACAATTAACCAACAAAAAGTATACATTCCAAAAATGAAAATATTTTTAAAAGCAATTTTGATCTGATACTTTGAAATAGACCTACAAAAAATATTTAAACTACTTCTTCTTCATGAAAATGTAATGAAAATCCAGCATCTGAAGCAAATTTGAGAGTTTTCATCTCTTGATGCAGCATTTGTGCAAGTTTAGTTCATACAATGTTATATAAGCCTTATAGTTTTTGGTAATAGACCTGCAACCATAACTTTTACCTTCTCTATTATCTGAAAAATGTATGTCCAATTCAGCATCGGAAGCAAGTCCATTAGTGTGCATCCTTAGATGTATCATCCATGCAAGTTTGCTCATTATAGGGCTCATAGTTTATTGGAAATGAAACATGCATCAAAACTAACATTTTCACTCATCCACAAAAAGTAGGTCAGATTCAGCATCCGAAGCAAGCCTGGAAGTATGCATCCTTAGATGTATCATCTATGCAAGATTGGTCATTAAAGAACTCATAGTTCCTTGGAAATGAAACCTGCACCAAAAACTTTAAACTATTCACTCAACCGAAAAATGTAGGTCAGATTCAGCATCCGAAGCAAGCCTGGTAGTGTGCATTCGTAGATGTATCATCCATGCAAGTTTGGTCAACATAGGGCTTATAGTTACTTGGAAATGAAACCTACACCAAAAACTTTAACCTGTTCACTCAACCCGAAAATGTAGGTCAGATTCAGCATCCGAAGCAAGCCCGGTAGTATGCATCCTTAGATGTATCATCCATGCAAGTTTGGTCAACATAGGGCTTATAGTTACTTGGAAATGAAACCTACACCAAAAACTTTAACCTGTTCACTCAACCGGAAAATGTAGGTCAGATTCAGCATCCGAAGCAAGCCCGGTAGTTTGCATCCTTAGATGTATCATCCATGCAAGTTTGGTCAACATAGGGCTTATAGTTACTTGGAAATGAAACCTACACCAAAAACTTTAACCTGTTCACTCAACCGGAAAATGTAGGTCAGATTCAGCATCCGAAGCAAGCCCGGTAGTTTGCATCCTTAGATGTATCATCCATGCAAGTTTGGTCAACATAAGGCTTATAGTTACTTGGAAATGAAATCCACACCAAAAACTGCCCCAAAAATGTTAACCTGCTCCAAAAACATTAACCTGGTAATTCCTTTGCTGAAATTGCAGCATCTGAAACTTTGTCTGGTACAATAAAACACACTAAAACCATCTTCCATGCATGTCTAATCAGTATAGGACACAGAAGTAATTAAAAAGAAAACTGCTCCAAAAAACTTAACCTTAACCTGGGACGCCGACGCCGACGGTATCACATAAGCTCCCCCCAACTTCGTTGAGGTGAGCTAAAAATAAAATTCATTTCCACAGGAACCCCTGAACCTAAAGCCACATATTTCAAAATTTTGGAAATTTTATCATAAATTTTATTTCATCATAAATGGTTGATTAATACCACAGAGCAGATTTCAAAGCATTATTTTATCTTTACACTATGAACTGTAATCTCCCTAACCCCCAATACCATGAATACAGGAGGAATTCAAAAAATGCACGCATTTTCACTATACATAATCATTAGAGCCCCATCCTAACACCAGAACCCCTGATCCAGGAGCCATCAAATTCACAATTTTGGAAAAAGCATCCTTTTTCATCATAACTATGTACATAGTTAATAAGTTTAATACCCAGGAGCAGAGAAATTTTTTTTAAGAATCAATGCATTTTCACTTTATAATCAATAGAGCCCGGACTTAACACCAGAACCCCTGAGCCTGTGGCCATGAAATTCACAATTTTCGAAAGGCACTCTTGTTCATCATAACTATGTACTTGGCTAGTTTGTAACCCAGGAGCAAAGGAGATTTTCTAAGAAATAATGCACTTTTCCTAATGATCTATATAGCCCCACCCTAACACTAGAACCCATGACCCAGGGGCCATGAATTTCATAATTTTGGTAGAGAACTCAAAGCTGATTAAAATCATGCCAACAGTTTGACTGCTTGATATCCAGGAGTAAAGAAGAAGACTTTAAAAGATTGCATTAAACCAAGTGGTTTTGGCCCCACCCCTCAGGTCCCAGGGGGCAGGGACCATGAGATGCACAAGTTCTCCTTCACCCATCTATACTGTATACCAAATTTGGTTGAAATTGGTTCAGTGGTTCCACAGTAGAGCTAAAAATGTTAAAGTTTACGACCAATGAACAATGTAGGACGAAAACAGATAGCAATAGGTCATCGAAATTTACTAACGTGAGGTAAAAATGGAGAGACGACCCAGAAATACCTAAATCTAAACTTTTTCCATTTAGTTTCTGCGAGAAAATTTACAAAGTCCAAGTGTATAGGATTGTGGCTTTAAATAATGATTTGTATACCTAATGTATGAAGTGTCCCTGGTATCTGGCTACATGTGTTTGCCCCTGGATTCGTGTCACATTGTACTTAACATTTTAGGTTCGAACAAGGTTAGTAAATTTTTTTTTTTCTTCAAAATATTCCATGTATTCATATGGGAGTAAATAATTACTCTTCGAGTAAAGTTGCAAAGTACATTTTATTTTACATTTTTTTGTTCAAAATGTGTTTACATTCTGTCATTTATAGTGTTGTACGCATAAATACATGTATTATTAGTAACTACAATGCACATCTTATGAAAAAATATTGAATATACATGTATTTCAAAAACTAGCATGCAACTTTGATCTTTCTGTTAAAATCAATAATTTTAGTGCATTAGAAAACTGAGCATAAAAAATATATTCACTATATACCGGTATTAAGAAATTTAAATATGGTGGCAGGTGCTTGGACATTTCCTCAGTGATTCCTACCGACTACCTATCTAGTGTGCCCACTTTCTTTAGTTAAAACTGATTTCACATCAGAATTTTAAAAATGTTTTTCCAATGATGTACAGATGTTGCCAAAAGAGAAGATAATTTTATTTTTTCTCTATACATGTATATTTTTATATTAAAAACATCTAGTAAAATCACTGACAAATTCTTGATTTTAGTCCAATTTCATTATTTATTTCACTAATAGTTAAACCAGAACATGTGTAGTTATCTTTTTTTGTAAACAGATAATTCACATTTTTTTTTTTTTACTTTTTCATTGTTTTTAGTAAAAGATAGTTCATCACTTAACATATTTCTAAAATTCAAGATCAATGTTGTGAGTATGTGACTTAAATTTTCATGTCGCACTTAAATTACAATATTTTTAAAATATGGATGCTGATCAGGTAAAAACTGTCGATTTTATTAACTACATGTTCAACAATTCAACATATCAATAATTTTGTGGTAAAATCTGTCAAAATTTGTTGCCATATACCTGTGATTTTACAAAATGTTGTTTTCAATGAAGTATGTACAGAAAAAATAAAATTATCTTAACTTTTAGCACACATCTGTATATAGTTTGAAAATGCAATTATGTTTCACTTAGGCCTATGGCACTGTATATGTACCAATTGTATTAAATTGGATCTGCTTAATGCAGCACAGTAATGTGCATTTCATTCTATCATTGATATAAAAGACAACTATCAGTTTAGATAAAGCTTTATTTATAAGCGACTCCGAAAACACATCCATCATCAACTTCCATGTAGCACAAACTACTTCACTCACCATTAGGCTGTTCAAAATGGAGTCAAGGAAATATCGAATCAACATTGACCAAAAAAAAAACACGAAATACTTACGATGCAAAGGAAATATTGATGAAAGACCCTTTCTTGTGTTAACTTTTCTATGTCTTCAACTATACTACAGTCTTACTACCACAAATCAATTAAGACGGCTCAAAAATGCAGTGCAATAAAATGTCTCTGTTAATCTTCTTCCTCTCTCTGCAGACGTAAACAAAGAATGACGTCAGTTCCGAGAGGCACGGGGTAAATATAGTTCGGCAACTACAGGAGAATGTGACTAAAATGGGTTTTGAAATGCGAGCCGGGTCGGGAATTTTGAAACAGTAAACCAGATTTTTGCTAATAATTGAAAATACTCAACTATTTGTCATGAAACTTAACATTTCAATGTAATTAAAAACAACAAAATATGCCTTTGCTGAGAGTTTCAAATCCAAGTAGTACCTTTTTCATTGTTTGTCGCCGGTTGGCATTTTTCCACCGGTGATTAAAATGGGTATTGTAGTTAACCCGTTTCACATATTGTTCTGTTTTGCACTTAAAAAAAATCACGGTTTTGTGTGTTAGATCAATAAAAATAAACTAAATTGCCAATAACGCACAACAATTATTTTAATAATATTTACTGATTGTAGAAAACAAAGACATATTAATCCGTGGATTTATGTCTCTGTAGAAAATAAACATGATAATTCAGTGACGTATATAGCATCGTATTTGAAAGGAGGGGGCAGCCAGAGAGAAAAAAAAAGCATACCGCAAAAAAAGGAGCATTGATCAAAGTCGAAAATCCTACTCCGTTGGGATTGTTGTGGTTGTAGGTGCTAATTAATTTTTCAATAATGCAAACTTCTTTCATTTCTAGTTTTTTGACAACAGCACTACATTTCCCTTATATATCATTTTACTGTCGTAGGGAGTTGGGTGGGGGTGGGGGGGGGGGGGGGGTGGCAGCCTTTCAATTAACGTTTTCAATAGTAAAAGTAGTGTTGGGGAAAAAGTGAGGGAGTTAGCCCCCCCTCCCCCAGTTGCTACATGCCTGTAATTTGATTTAGAATCGAAAATGCAAACCTCGAGATATTAGCATTTTAAACTTTGAAGCGGTGGTCCCCAAAGGCGTAATGGTAAGCGTTGGATTTTCACGCTGGCAACACGTGTTCCTTCTCACATATGTCCGATTTTTTTTTTTTATCACTTCCTCATTTCTATTTTACGTTTTTCTTTCAGAAACGGACGGAAGACCTCTCGTTGCTCGCAACGAGTTTCTTTTCTAGTTATTATTCTTTTTTTGACCAAAATTTTGTGCAGGCGATTTCTCGAGAACTATTCAGCGGTTTTTCATAAAACTTTCACAAAATATGTGTTATTATATGAATTTTATATAAAATGCCGAAATTTGGAAAATTCTCTTCTGGTGCCAAGTTATGGACAATTTCCTGATTTTAAAATGCAATTTTGTCGCCCCTTTTTCTCGAAAATAGCTAAGTATATGAAATGGAGACTTATTGGAGATGATAGATCATGACTTTCTGGTTTGCAGAATCACCTTTTTGTGCGTCGTCAATACTTCCGGTCGTTACGATATGCAAATAAAAAAATATCGTATTTTCTAACTTTTTTGTTTTTCAATATTTTTCATTTATTTTTGGTATGTTAATAGAAACCCTTCTTATGATGCTTACTTTATAATTTGTTTGAATATTCATTAATCCAAACTCCAGATAAAAGCATTCAAAAATCTGAAGCGGGTCCAAAATGGCGGCTGTCTCAATCAACGCCGACATTTCGCAATAGCGGTTTACGGAGGCAGCCGAGCGTTTGCTTGAACGAAATTAACATAAGGATAAATGAAATGTAAAGGAATACTTGAATAGTCACGTCGTAGTTACGTTGCAGTTCTATGTCAAACGAACGTCTTCTATAATTGGTTTTGGCTGGTTTTTAAAGTAGAAAAAGAAAGACTAAATGTGCAAATGAAATTCGATACCTAATATCTTTTGTGCACCTCGGAAAAATAGATCTTATCATACTTATAAGTTATACTTTCTCAAAAAAAGAATATTAATTAATATTGTCAGTATAAATCTTAACCACCGTTTTTCCTATGCACACTTGTGTCATAAAACTAATAAATAAAACAAAAATAAGAAAATGATTTTTTAAAGATCGCTTCATAGAGTTTATTTTAGCTTTCTTGTCTCAAAGACTTGATTCATGTTATTGAGCATAAATGATATCTGATTCCTTGACCGTCGTAGGGCGAGCCATGTTTTTCGGCGAAGCGTTTCAACCTTTTTCAATTAACTAATCGGGATAGTTCACTTTGGGGATAAACAGGAAATTGAAAAAAGTTAAAAATTCATAACCGTTTTACCGCTTTAGTGTTACAGGCATACATACCATATGGAATTAGTAAAATGTGTTAAATATACTTTCTAAACCTCGAATCTTAGGCTATAAGACCGTTCCTTTTTTTAATTTCATTGAAACTACCACACCTATTCAATAGAACATTCCAAAGAAAAGGCGCGAAGATTAACTCGTGGCGTTTGGTGCTAAATTTTGAATAGTGACCCGCCTTTCATAATTTTAAGAGAGAATCACTGTTTCGTAAATATATATAAGTAGATTTAGAGTAGAGGTCCCGATAGCGTAATATTAAGTGCCGTCGGAATTTCATGCTGGCGACTTGGGTTCAATCCCCCTTGTGTGCAAATCTTTTTCTTTTATTTTTACTTTTCAGCTCGATTTTACGTTTTCTTTCTGAAATCGGACGGAAGACCTCTCGTTGCTCGCAACGAGTTTCTCATCTAGTTATTATTATTATTTTTCTTCTTCTTCCTGGGTACTTTTTTGTCCGGGAATGATCTTGTAAACTGTACGTCCGATGTAGGTAAAACCTTTTTAGGGTCAGTAGACATGTTATGTAGATTTGCGGAATCAAGGTCATTTTGCGCGCACGTGCTTGCAAGAGCGTGCACGTGCAACACATGAAATGACCAATATAATGGATATTGCCGTAACTTTTCTATTTTTTGATGAAATTTTTTGAAACTCATAATGTAAGGAAACATTAGTAATATACACAAGATGACATGGTCAAAATAGCAAGATCTCACGCGCATGCACGTGCGCTTCGCTCTGATTGGCTGAAACTAAAGTCTCAATATCTTTCTTGTTTTTTGACAAAATCCTTTGAAATTTTGAACATAGCCATGCATTAGGATATCCTACAACATAATATATAGCAATTATCATAAAAACACGTGCATGCACGTGCGCTGCAATCTGATTGGCTGAAACTTTAAATAGCTATAACTCACGTGGTTTACAACCAAACGGGGTGGGATTTGGATCATAGATAGATATAATGGACTTCTACAAGAAGGTATGGTCACCATGCACATGCATGCACGTGCGTGTACATGCGCTGCAATCTGATTGGCTTAAACTTTAAAAAGCTATAACTCCCTTGGTTTACAACCAAATGGGGTGGGATTTAGAACATAGATAGATGTAATGGACTTCTACAAGATGGTATAGTCACCATGCTCATGTATGCACGTGCTTGCACGTGAAAAGAGTAAAATAACAAATACACTTAAATGAGCGTATTTTTTAATACTTTTGGATTAAATACTTTAATATTTAGTATATCAAAATATATAGATTGTGTAGACAAGATGATATGGTCATTACGCACATGCATTCACATGCGCAAGCGTGCAATGCTTAAATTTGAATGAACTTGGTACACTTCTGGGTAAACGTTGTTAAAGTCTTAAATGCATAGAGTTTGTCCTATTTAATGAAGCCTCCAGGGAACATGGCACCAAAAGGGAGTTGGGGAGTGTTTGGGGAACATCTGTAACGGTCCCCGTTACAATTAGCACTAGTTTTTCTTCTTCTTCCTGGGTACTTTTTTGTCCGCGAGTGATCTTGTAAACTGTTCACCCGAAGTAGGTAAAACCTTTTTAGGGTTAGTAGACATGTTATGTAGATTTGCGGAATCAAGGTCATTTTCCGCGCACGTGCTTGCAAGAGCGTACACGTGCAACACGTGAAATGACCAATATAATAGATATCGCCGTAACTTTTCTATTTTTTGACTATATGCTTTGAAAATCATAATATAAGTATATATTAGTTGTATAGGCATGATGACATGTTCCTCGCGCACGTGCTTGCAAGAGCGCGCACGTGCAACACGCGAAATTACTAATATAATAGATATAGGCATTACTTTTCTATTTCTTGATGAAATGCTATGAAAAAGATAATTTGAGGATATATTGGTAGTATTGACATGATGATATGCTCAAAATAGCAAGATCTCACGCGCATGCGCGTGCATTTTGCTCTGATTGGCTGAAACAAAAGTATTAATATCTTTCTTGTTTTTCGACAAAATCCTTTGAAATTTTGAACATATTCATACACTATAAAGATCTACAGCATGATATATAAGAATTATCATGAAAACATGCGCATGCACGTGTGCTGCAATCTGATTGGCTGAAACTTTAAATGTCTGTAACTTTCTAAGTTCTCAACGAAACGGAATGAAACTCAGAATATGAATAGGTATAATTGATTACTACATTATGCTTCCATCAAATTTGAATACAATGACATACATGCATGCACGTGCGCATCCGCAATACGTAAAATCACCAATATATTCGAAAAATGGTAACATTTATATTTTTATGACATTTGATTGATTCTCACAATACAAAGATAGGTAAATGGTTTAAACAACATGCCTTGATCATCTTGCATGTGCATGCAAGTGCGTGCGCGTGCAATACGTTAAATGGGATATAGTTGATATCATTGTAGTTTTGATAATTCTTTGATGAAATCCTTTGATACTGAGCATATTTTAAAAAAAGTCTTACAGGAAAATGGAACAAAAAGGGAGTTGGGGAGCGTTTGGGGAACATCTGTAACGGTCCCCGTTACAATTAAAACTAGTTGCTATATATCTTGTTGTAGGATATCCTAATGTGTGCCTATGTTCAAAATTTCAAGCTATTTGGTCAAAAAACAAGAAAGATATTAAAGACTTTAGTTTCAGCCAATCAGAGCGAAGTGCACGTGCATGCGCGTGAGATCTTGCAATTTTGACCATGTCATATTATCTATGCTACTAATATATCCTTTTATTATGAGTTTCAAAGCATTTCATCATAAATGTAAAAAGTTACGCCTATATTAATAATAACATTTCACATGTTGCACGTGCACGCTCTTGCAAGCACGTGCGCGCAAAATGACCTTCGTTCCGCAAATCTACATAACATGCCTACTAACCCTAAAAAGGTTTTACCTTAGTCGGATGTGTAGTTTACAAGATCACTCCCGGACAAAAAAGTACCCAGGAAGAAGAAGAAAAATAACTAGGAGACTTATTGTTCAAAGAACAATAAGAGGTCTTTCCACCTTCTTTGAATTTCAATTTTGTTTTATATCTGACTCCTTAAAATTAAATTCCATGAATAAGAAAACAAAATTGTCTTAAAAGGATAAATTAAAAAAAATGAAAATTTTTAAAAAATTGAAATGACCTTGACCTTTCACCTTGAAAAAATCTTCAAGGTCAAAGGTCAAGGGTCACAATGCAATTAACCCCATGCTTCTACAACTTAAAGTTTTAAAGTTATGAGGTTTAATAGTAAGTACAAAGAAATTAAAGGGCAATAACTCATTTAAGGGGTCATCAGATCCTTTCACACTTATATAGTGAAGTTATGCCTAAAGATCCTTAAGACATTAGTGAAGGTTTGGAGTCTCTACAGTCTGCTGTTTCTGAGGAGTAGCGATTACAAGGTATTTTGCACAAGGGGCAATAACTTTTGAAAGGGTTTATCCAAGGGGACAAGAATGAAATATTTGAAATAGTTTTAAGAGTACATATTAATGATGCAAAGACATTAAGTATATGTTAAAAGACAAAAGAGATATAAAAAGAGCTTAATTTATCATTTTTGAAATGACCTTGACCTTTGACTTTTGCATAAATTTCATGGCCAAAGGTCAATGAATCTTATGCAGTTGGTCCCATATCTCTACAACTTTTCGTTTTTAAAATTTTTAATTATTTGTAAAATTCAAAAAGTTTCAGGGGCAATAACTCATTTAAGGTGTGATCTAATACTTTCGCAATGATAGATTCAAGAGTTCTTTCAATTAGTTGAAGACTTTTGTGAAGGTTTCATGTCTCTGCAATTTGCGGTTTTGAAGTAGTAGCAATAACAAGGTTTTTCACACAAAAGGCATAACTTTTAATAGGGTCAATCTTAAGGAATACAAATTAAATCTTTAAAATAGTTTTAAGAGTACATATTAATGATGCTAAGACAATTTGTATATGTTAAAGGACAAAAAAGATATAAAAAGAGCTTAATTTCTCAAATTTGGAATGACCTTGACCTTTGACCTTTGCATTAACTTCATGATCAAAAGTCAATGAATTTTATGCAGTTGGTCCCATGTCCTTATCACTTCTCGTTTTGAAAATTTTTAATTATTTCTAAAATTAAAAAAGATTCAGGGGCAATAACTCATTGAAGGGGTCACGTAATACTTTCGCAATGAATAGATTCCAGAGTCCTCTCAATTAGTCGAAGACTTTAGTGAAGGTTTCATATTTCTACAGTTTACGGCTTTGAAGGAGTAGCGATAACAAGGTTTTTCGCACAAAGGGCGATAACTTTTTCTAGGGTCAATCTTACGGAATATGAGTTAAATCTTTAAAACAGTTTTAAGAGTATATATTAAGGATGCTTAGACAGTTTGTATATGTTAAAAGACAAAAAAGATATAAAAAGAGCTTAACTTCTCAAATTTGAAATGACCTTGACCTTTGACCTTTGCATTAATTTCATGATGAAAGGTCAATGAATCTTATGCAGTTGGTATCATGTCTCTATCACTTCTCGTTTTGAAAATTTTTAATTATTTCTAAAATTAAAAAAGTTTCAGGGGCAATAACTCATTGAAGGGGTCACCGAATGCTTTCGCAATGAATAGATTCCAGAGTCCTCTCAATTAGTCGAAGACTTTAGTGAAGGTTTCATATTTCTATGGTTTACGGTTTCGAAGGAGTAGCGATAATAAGCATTTCTTGCGAAAGGGGCAATAACTTCGAAAGAGTTCATAGTTCGTATACGCAGGGTTTTTTGCAAATATCTCTTACAAAGTACATTCTTATAAACTATAAATCTTTTCAAAATACCTTGAAACAAAAATTCGTCCGGCGGAAAAATAATAAAAATAATAACTAGTAAACTAATTGTTCAGAGAACAATAAGACGTCTTTCCACCTTTTAAAGTGTTTCAATATCATTTGGGCTGAAAAAAGTAGGAAAAAAGCAAGAAAATAAATAAAACAGCAAAATTCTCATTTCTCTACTAGGAATTTAGATCGGGCTCGCAGTTGGTATAATTTTACCCTAAACAGACTTCCTAGATTGTTGTAGTCGACTCGACTCGGGGATAAGCACCAATTCATTGATCACGCAAAGAGAGCACAGAAAAAACATTGTAACACGCTCCTAGGTGTATATATGAGCTTGAATGAAATTGTTTTCGTGTTAAGATGTAAGGGGTAAGGTCTGATTAAAATTATGATAAACCTATTAATATGAATAACATGCATTTGATCTGCGCATCAAGACGGAAGCGTAAGTGAAAACGTTGTGAAATGTCCCATGTGTACCTGCATCATATGTGCATTATACATGTATTAAAGAGATGTTTGAAAATATCCGATTTGAGTTGTTTTATGTTTGAAATGGATGGCGATAAATTATTTAAAAGCATGTGAGAAACATAGCGAGAGATGCAAGGCAGTTTGTAATTATGGAAAAGGAATACAGAGAATCGGGTTCGGGTTTTAACATTCCTGACCGAAATAGGCATGAAATTAAATGTAAGTAGCATAAATAAAATTCAAAACATGAAATTCTAGATGGGAAACACAGGGAAGAAACGTGTATTTCTTTTTACTATGCTGAAAGTCGCTATTTCTTGGGATTGTGTTATTCTAGGGGGAAAAAAATCAAATTTCAGATGAAATCAAGATTCATTCCATTAATATTAAATCCAAATAAAATTGAAATAAATTCCATACACTAAAGAACGCAAGAATACTTGGCATTAAAATGTCGTAATAGAGCAGGAGAATCGAATGATATTAACAACAGTTGCAGAAATAGCCAATACGGGCTTTAATTAATTTTTATGCTCAGCAATTAACTAAATTTCAGACAGAGAAAAATGCAGATTTTGCACTAGAATTTCATTATATTTTAGAGACTCACCTTATAACGCTCAGGACACTTTCTTTAAGGTCTCTTCTTGCTTTTACTCCGAATCTAATGTCGATATATCATGACTTTTGACTTGTAGACATTTTCTCTATGCTGCTTCTGGTTTTTTTTTTTTTTTTAAGGAAAGGGGGGGGGGGGAGATATAAGCATTTGTTAGAGTAAGAGTTGCAAATACCTCAACGACCTTAAGCTTGATTGAGACCTTCGGGTCAATAGGGGGTCAAAGGTCAAGGTCATTTATCAAGGTCAAAGGTCAAGGTCATTAAAAAAAAACCTTATGAACTTGAGTTTAAAACTTGAAGCTGAATCTAGGTAAAGGTAATGAATATATCATTTAACTTTTGGATCAAGGTCAAAGGTCGAGGTCAGATATGAAAGTCAAATGTCAGGGTCAAATTCCCTCCAAAGCATACATAAGCAATTTTTAACATTTTCCCAATGACCTTGACCTTTGACCTTGACCTAATCTTCAAGGTCAAAGGTCAAAATATGTCATGCATTGTCCAAATGTCTTTACGGCTTGTCGTTGAAAAGTTTTTAGTTCTTCGTAAACATCAGAATCTGTAAGGGGCAATAACTACTTAAAATGGTTGACGAATCCTTTCGCAATGAAAAGATTCAAGAGTGTACTAAATTAGTCATAGACATTGCTGAAGGTTTTGTATCTCTGAGGTTTCCGGTTTCAGAGGAGTAGCGATAACAAGGGTTTACACTGGAAGGGGCACTAACTTTTAGAGGGGTCAATCTTAGGGGACAAGCATGAAATCCCTGAAATGGTTTTAAGAGTACATATTGAAGATGCAAAGATATTTAAAATTTGGTGAAGAACAAAAGAGCTATAAAAAATGCTTAATTTTACATATTTTGAATGACCTTGACCTTTGACCTTGACCTAAATTTCAAGGTCAAAGGTCAATGAATCTTTTGCAGTTGACCCCATGTCTCTACGCCTTGTCGTTTGAGAAAAGATCTTGATAATCGTAAACATCGCAAACATTCAGGGGCAATAATTCATTGTAGGGGTTTACGAATCCTTTCGCAATGAATAGATTCAAGAGTCTCCTAAAGTAGTCGTAGACATTGTTGAAGGTTTTGTATCTCTACGGTTTACGGTTTCGGAGGAGTAGCGATAACAAGCTTTTATTGCGAAAGGGGTCGTAACTCCAAAAGGGGTCATAGGTCGTGCGCTTTGGGTAGTTTTTCAAAATAACTTTTGTTTTCCAGTGTCATGAAGCAAAAAGTTTTTCGATAAGTCTTTCAGTTCAAAAGTCGATAACGGAAAAATAATAATAACTAGGAGACTTATTGTTCACAGAACAATAAGAGGTCTTTCCACCTTCTTTGAATTTTAAATTTGTTTTATATCGGTCTACTAAAAATTAAATTCCAAGAAAAAGAAAATCCCTTAAAGAATAGAAAAAATGAAAATTAAAAAGAAATGAATGACCTTGACCTTTGACCTTGAAAAATATTCAAGGTCAAAGGTCAAGGGTCACAATGCAGTTGTCCCCATGCTTCTATGTTTTATTGGTTTCTAGTTGTAAGGTTTAATAGTAAGTACAAAGAAGTTAAAGGGCAATAACTCATATAAGGGGTCATCAAATCCTTTTGCACTTATACAGTGAAGTTAGGCCTAATGACCCTGAAGACATTAGTGAAGGTTTGGTGTCTCTATGGTCTACGGTTTCGGAGGAGTAGCGATAACAAGGTTTTACGCACAAAGGGCAATAACTTTTAAAAGGGTTAATATTTAGGGACAAGAATGAAATCTTTGAAACAGTTTTAAGAGTACATATTAATGATGCATTGACATTACGTATATGTTAAAAGACAAAAGAGATACAAAAAGAGCTAAATTTCTCATTTTTGGAATGACCTTGACCTTTGACCTTTACATGAATTTTAAGGTCAAAGGTCAATGAATCTTAATGAGTTAGTCCCATGTCTCTATGACTTCTCGTTTTGAAAATTTTTAATTATTTGTAAAATTCTAAAACTTTCAGGGGCAATAACTTATTGAAGGGGTCAATGAATACTTTTGCAATGAATCAATGAAGTGTCTACTAAATTAGTCGAAGACATTAGGGAAGGTTTCATTTCTCTACGGTTTATGGTTTCGGAGGAGTAGCGATAACAAGCTTTTTTGCGAAAGGGGTAATAACTCCGAAAGGGGTCATAGTTTATATACGCAGGGTCAACTGCGAAAATCTTTTACGGAGTACATTCTTATGAATTGAAAATCTTTACGATAAATCTTGAAACTCAAAATCACACGGCGGAAAAATAATAAAAAATAATAATAAACAGAAGAAAATCAATAGGTCTTTCCACAGAAAGGTGGAAAGACCTAACTAGGAGACTTATTGTTCACAGAACAATAAGAGGTCTTTCCACCTTTTTAAATTTCTTATAGTTTTATATTTTACACTCTAAATTTAATTTTAAGGGAAATGGCTTGAAAAAAAAAATTAAAATGTAAAAAAAAAAAAAAAAAATTTGAAATGACGTTGACCTTTGACCTTGAAAAAAATTTCAAGGTCAAAGGTCAAGGGACACATTGCAATTAACCCCATGCTTCTACCATTTATAGTTTTCAAGATATAAGGTTTAATAGTAAGTATAAAGAAGTTAAAGGGCAATAACTCATATAAGGGGTCATTAGATCTTTAGTGCTTATACAATGAAGGTGTGCCTAAAGACCCTTAAGACATAAGTGAAGGTTTCATGCCTCTACGGTCTACAGTTTTGAAGTAGTAGTGATAACAATGTTTTTCGCATAAGGGGCAATAACTTTTGATAGTGTCTATCTTGGGGAACAAGAATGAAATCTTTGAAATAGTTTTAAGTGTACATATTAATGATGCAAAGACTGATTGCATATGTTAAAAGACAAAGGATATATAAAAAGAGCTTAATTTCTCATTTTTACAATGACCTTGACCTTTGACCTTGACAAAATATTCAAGGTCAAAGGTCATTGGTCTCAATGCAGTTGGTCCCATGCTTCTACAACTTATAGTTTTCAAGATACAAGGTTTAATAGTAAGTATAAAGAAGTTAAAGGGCAATAACTCATACAAGGGGTCATCAGATTCTTTAGCACCTATACAGTGAAGTTAGGTTTAAAGACCCTTAAGACATTAGTGAAGGTTTGGTGTCTCTACGGTCTAAAGTTTTGGAGGAGTAGCGATAACAAGGTTTTTCACACAAGGGGCAATAACTTTTAAATGGGTTCATGTTAGGGGACAAGAATAAAATCTTTAAAACAGTTTTAAAAGTACATATTAATGATGCATAGACATTAAGTATATGTTAAAAGACAAAAGAGATATAAAAAGAGCTAAATTTCTCCGTTTTGGAATGACCTTGACCTTTGACCTTTAAATGAATTTTAAGGTCAAAGGTCAATGAATCTTATGCATTTGGTCCCATGTCTCTACGTCCTCTCGTTTTGAAAATTTTTAATTATTTGTAAAATTCTAAAACTTCCAGGGGCAATAACTTATTGAAAGGGTCAATGAATACTTTGGCAATTAATCAATGAAGTGTCTACTAAATTAGTCGAAGACATTAGTGAAGGTTTCATTTCTCTACGGTTTATGGTTTCGGAGGAGTAGCGATAACAAGCTTTTTTGCGAAAGGGGTAATAACTCCGAAAGGGGTCATAGTTTATATACGCAGGGTCAACTGCGAAAATCTTTTACGGAGTACATTCTTATGAATTGAAAATCTTTACGATAAATCTTGAAACTCAAAATCACACGGCGGAAAAATAATAAAAAATAATAAGAAAAAGGAAAAAAAGAAACAGAAGGAAATCAATAGGTCTTTCCACAGAAAGGTGGAAAGACCTAATAAGAAACATAAGCATTTCAAGAAGTCTTTCCACAGAAAGGTGGAAAGACTTAATAAACAGAAGAATATCAATAGGTCTTTCCACAGAAAGGTGGAAAGACCTAATAATAATAGTAAGAAACAGAGTAAAAACAATATGTTCCCCAACTTCGTTTGGGGAACATAAATTAAACAATACCACAGAAAAGCAAACCCGGGCGCCGTCTAAATGAACTGAAATTGTGCATAAAGAATCGAATACATGTAACAAGGACTTATAAGACAGGGCCCGGTTGTTCAAAAGATGGTTAAATTTAACACAGTGGTTAAGGATAACTATGTGTTAAACCTTAATCATTTGATTAGCTAACACAGTGGTTAAATTCTGTTGTTCAAAAGCAATTTAACGCATTGGTTAGCTAACACTGTGATAACTGTTTAATCACTTGGTAATCACTTGGTTACCCATAATGCACTTCTACTTCCTTGGTACACAATCATGGCTGACGTCGTCTGCTTAAAAAAGGGTAGGAAAGCTAGGAGCACCAATTTCTCTTTAACAGAGGTTGAAATTATAAAATGAGGTAAAGCTCCACCC
>NW_026929313.1:0-37809 GCF_032062105.1 Saccostrea cuccullata | reverse complement strand
TTTGTCTTTTACAAGATATGTTCGTTTTTATTTGGGTGTGGTTTATTACGACAGTGCTATATTTTTATGCCTTTGCTTTTGTTAATTGTAACCTAGTTTTGTAGCCAATAATCATTATAATTTTTTTCTGGTTTCATCATTTTTTCTATATTATGTTTATTTTGTTTTGTGCACATCATTGAATCACAGACATGCATGTTTGCAACGATTATTCATTTTCATGAGTGTATGTACACACACACACACACACACACACACACACACACACACACACACACACACACACACACACACACACACACACACACACACACACACACACACACACACACACACACACACACACACACACACACACACACACACACACACACACACACACACGCGCATGTATGTATGTGGGGGGGGGGGGAGTTGAAAATTAAACTTTGTACAAATTATTATTATCATTATTTAATTTGTATAGCGCTAAATATGATTAAAATTACTCTAAAGCGCTTGATTAAAATAAATATAAAGATATACAATAATTATCATATAACTGAGAATCTGAAATGGGAGTATAGACATTAAAATAATAAAGATTACTTCAAAAATTTGATCAGAAATAGTAATAATGTAAACATAATTGAATTGGGAAAAAGACATAACGCATAAAAAGTATTACAAAACAGAGTCCATAAAGTGTTTGTTTAAACAGGAACTAAATATCTCAAGTAACTATAACCCACGTTACAAGTTGTGATAGGTATAATGTTTTTACCCGTCTTTCAGTCAGTCGGTCAGTCCTTTTTTTGTCAGCGCAACTCCTCATAAACCGCTGCACAGAATTTGGTCTACCTTTGCAGATATTAAGGACATAATGTGTAGATGTGCATATTACGAGGGAATTCCAATTCCTTTATTTTTCTCGAGAATTTCCGCACTTTTCAACTCAGATTGTTGGCCAACCCTTGAATATGAAGATGAACAGTTTGTCAGCGCAACTCCTCATAAACTGCTGCACAAAATTTGGTCAAACTTCGCAGACATTTAGAACACAATGTGTAGATATGCATATTTGCAGGAAATTCCAATCTTTTATTTTTCCGGGAATTTCCGCACTTTTCAACTTAGATTTTTGGCCATACCTTTAATATAGGGATTACCAGTTTGTCAGCACAACTCCTCATAAACCGCTGCACAGAATTTGGTCAAACTTTGCAGATATTTAGGACACAATTTGTAGATGTGCATATTACCACGGAATTCCGATGCCTTTATTAATCTGGGAATTTCGGCACTTTTCCACTAAGATTTTTGGCCATATTTTGAATATGGAGATGAACAGTTTGTCAGCACAACTCCTAATAAACCGCTGCACAGAAATTTTGTCAAACTTTGCAGACATTTAGAACACAATATGTACATGTGCATCAAGAAATTCCGATTCCCTTTATTTTTTTCTGGGAATTTCGGCACTTTGAGTTTTGGGGGAGCGTAGGGTATGTGAGCTACTTCACTTGTATTTCATTACTTTATTATTGATAAAAAGCCATTTTAAAAAGTAAGTCTTATGAAAGTTACTAAAACTCAAATTTTATGTTAACTAAATATTTTTTTCATTAAGATATTTCTCGCCAATATATGAAGTTTTTGGTTAAAACAATGTATCACAAAGTAATAAGACTTGGTATGATTACATGTAATTGGAAAAAAAATCAACATCTTTTTCAAAATCTGCAGTGGATAAGGATTTGTATTAAGAAATAAATTAATTTGATTAAAATAAATCTGAATACAGTTTTATGCTCCTGTAATCGAAGATTCGGGGGTTTATTGTTTTTGACCTGTCCGTCTGTCTATCCTCAATAACTTTAACCTTGCCCATAACTTTCATATTTCACATGATTGTGTATTCCTTTTGACAAGACCTTTCTTCGGGTACCATCAAACTTGACCCCTTTATCTTGGATTTTGACCTTGGCCATAACTATTGAAACAGTGGTGCTAGGGCTTTCATACTTCTTATTGGTATTCACTGTTACAAAAGCTTTCAATGGGTTTACAATCAGTGTTTCACAAAAACACCTTGTTCTAAGATTCTTTAACATCAAATCATAAATCAATTAATACAAGAAATTTTTAAACAGATTAAAACATCAAGTTATGGTCTTCTTTGCTTACACAATGGTAAAAATTTCTTGTAATTGAGTGTTCTATAACCTTAATGGTAATAAAGAATAATTATTATAGAAAATAAAAAAATTAAACATAGCATAAACCAGAGTTACTACATAGTTCAATGAAAAGCACGATCACTTAATCAGTTGATTCAGTTTCATGATAATTTCTTTTAAAATGGTATTTTTTTTTAAAGGAAAGAGTAATCATTTTTATTGTACAGTTAAGAATACATCTGTGAATTTAAAAAAAATCCAGATTACTTTTTCAATTTTTCTCAGTAGAAACAATCGAAAGCACAACATTAACACAACAGGCATCCTCGACAACATTGGATAGCACAGTTTTAACGCAGGAACTGTCTTCAACGGCGATCGAAACCACAACTTCAATGCAACAGCCACCTTCAACAACACAAGATAGTACATCTTCCACTCAGCATTTATCAACTGTAGAAACAATCGAGAGCACAAAATTAACGCAACAAGCACCTTCGACGACATTGAATAGCACAGTTCTAACGCAAGAACTTTCTTCAACGACTATCGAAACCACAACTTCAATGCAACAGCCACCTTCAACAACACAAGATAGTACATCTTCCACTCAGCATTTATCAACTGTAGAAACAATCGAGAGCACATCATTAACGCAACAAGCACCTTCGACGACATTGAATAGCACAGTTCTAACGCAAGAACTTTCTTCAACGACTATCGAAACCACAACTTCAATGCAACAGCCACCTTCAACAACACAAGATAGTACATCTCCCACTCAGCATTTATCAACTGTAGAAACAATCGAGAGCACAACATTAACGCAACAAGCATCTTCGAAGACACTGGATAGCACAGTTCTAACGCAAGAACTGTCTTCAACGACAATCGAAACCACACCTTCAATGCAACAGCCACCTTCAACAACACAAGATAGTACATCTTCCACTCAGCATTTATCAACTGTAGACTCTCCAACAACTTCAACGCAACAAGTATCTTTATCAACAACAGAGGATATAACTTCATCTCAACCGCATTCATCAACCTTAGTAATAGAAAGCACAACTACACCTAAACAATCGACAACAACTGTAGTAACTACCACGGATCTCAGTTACTTAGACAGACTGGGGTTTACTCCAACTACGTTTGCTGCAATGACAACAGGGGTGTCTTTCCTCATTTTAGTTACAATAGGCATATGTGTTTTACTTGTGTATATTATACATAGAAAAAACAAATTAAAACGTGAACCTCAAAAGAAATATAAAAGGGATGAGACTTGCAACAAGAATGATAAGAGAAATGTATACAATTCAAGAAGTTATGCTATAGCATTCAATGCAAAAAATCGCAAGCCTTTATTTTATTATTACTGGTGATACAAAATGAATATAGGACGCAATAGTCCGACCCCGATGGTTTGGCACGCCAAAGTCCGATGTGTCAGGAAAACAATTAATGTTTATGACGTCATAGTAAAAACTGCACTTAACTGCAATGTAACAACGATAACCTAGATATAATGGGTGGGTGCGAGACTAACCCGAATCAACTCGCCTAGTGCATGAGAACTAATCGTAAAGTGTCAAGCAAGGTCTAACCCAGTCAGTCGGGTGATCTGCAAGGACTATTCCTTATATCTCTGGAAGGTGCAAGCAATCAGCTAAAGAATAAAATGCATGTGTGAGTTATTGAGGTAAATTTACATCCGCAGTTTTTTTTTATACTTATACTAAGTGTGGAAATTGATTTGAAGACCATTTTCGTGTATGCTCATGCATAGAAATATACACAGAGAAACTCACTTTAACGTGACGTCACAATGAGGCTTCAAAAACGGACAAAGGGCAGCGAGAAATTCAAAAATTGAGTACAGTTTTGGTACTTTCAATTCTCGTCGCCGCATCAAACCTAAGACGTAAACATAAGTAGTGACTGTTCCTTCACCAAGTGCTCGGCATTAGAAGTGAAAGTCACGTGTCTTTCGGATATGACCTTAAAAACGTAGGTCCCGTATCACGGTAGGCGTGGCACGATAAAGAACCCTCACTGCTCAATTACCCTGAGTGCCGAGTAGAGATCAAAATTTGAAGCCCTTTTCCAGCATACGGTGACGTCTCTTAAGAAATAAGGTATCATTTTTAAACATCTATTGGGATATAAATACGGGTTGGTCACGAGATTAAATTCCATAAAGCCCGAAGGGCTTTATGATGAATTTAATCTCGTACCAACCCGTATTTATAGCCCGATAGATGTTTTAAAATGATACCTTATTACTTATATTTACATTTGTGACTTATTCATACTTTATATTTGCCTGACTGTGACTTTTAGCGTGTGAGAATGCATTATTTTTCAAACTCAACGGCAAGTATGTAATCCACTGAACGCGCGTCGACCCTTTATGACGTCACTGAGAAATTACGTCAAACGATTATCCATACGCACATCTTTGACCTCTTGACCTCGTACCTGTATTTATACAGTTATAGATATGCATTCCTTTCAGTAGTGTTATATAAAGAAAAACATTTGCAAATGTAAATATTAAACAATACACAATATTTGCATATATATATATGTCAATCAAATATGTCACATTAGCACACGTTTCTCCGTGTATAATTCTACGCGCGAGTACACACGAAAATGGTATTCAATACAGTTAGCTTAGAAGAAAAACACAGCAAATGTAAATATTGGACCTTAGCGTGTCATATCATCGCACTTTAGCGCATCGCGTCTCATTGGAAACAATCCATATGATATGCATCGGACTTTGGCGTGACAATTGGATTTTGGCATCCATGCCGACAGGAAACCATCGGAGTTTGGCGCAGACCATCGGGATTTGGCAAGACCATCTGACTTTTGATTCTTAGACTTGTATACTAGCATTACATTGTATACTAATACGGTTAATATTTATAGCTGCAACAAAAACAATTAGTATTATTGGAATTTCTGTTAGTTGTCTTGAGCATATTACTTGTGTTTATAAATCTTGTCAATCTGAATTCATTCTTTTTTTCTTGTAATTAAAATAATGTATTGATTTTCTCACAAATCTTTTATTCAAATATCAGAAACAGAAAAATCTATCAAATTTCTGGAGCGTGGGTCGTTCCTAATTCTAAGGCGAGTAATAATCACATTTTTTCATAAACCCTTAAAAAAGAAGATAATCCGGATAAAGAAAGATAAAGTGTTTGTTCACTGTTTACTTTATCAATAAAAGTTTCAACATTGGCAATCAAATACATGTATTGAGGATATCCGATCCTCAGCTAGGAAGGATATCATTAAATTTTAAAAGTCTCAAGAACTCTTTTTAAGCAGAAATTTTCATTTTAAGCATCTCAGTATTTCTGAATACTCTTTGAAGTCTTAGAGACTGTCTTTTAAAAATTGTACATTTGTACCCTCATGAAGTACAAAAATAAATGCATTGACCTGTTGCTATCTGTGTTCGTCCGTCGTCGTGCGTTAACATTTGAACATTTTCAGCTTCTTCTCTGCAAACGCTCAACCAATTTCAACTAATTTTAGCATAAAGCATTCATGGGGTGTAGGGGAACAAAATTGTGAATTCCATGGTCCCTGCCCCCCTGGGTCCTGAGGGGTGGGGCCAAAACCACTAAAATAAATGCAATCTTTAAAAATCTTCTCATCTACTCCTAGTCATCAAGCAGTCAAACTGTTGGCATGATTGTAATCGGCATTGAGTGCTCTACCATATTGTGAAATTCATGGCCCCAGGGTCAGGGGTTCTAGTGCTAGGGCGGGGCTATATAGATTATATAGTGAAAATGCATGATGTTTTTTTAAAAATCTTCTCTGCTCCTGGGTATTTATTAAACTAACCAAGTACATAATCATGATGAGCAAGAATGTCTTCTCTTAAATTGTGATTTTCATGGCCCCAGGAGTGGGGGTTTTGGTGTTAGGACGGGGCTCTATTGATCATATAGTAAAATGCATAAATTCTTTAAATTGTCTCCTCTGCTCCTGGGTATTAAACCAATGAACTATGTTCCTAGTTCATCTTCGCTAGCCAAGAGTTTTCGGTCCACAACTCTCCCCATAAACCCTTGGCCGATATGCATTGTAAAACGCCGGACAATTTTCATGGGAGAGTTGTAGCCGACCGTGGACCAATGAAAAAACTGTTTTCAATTTACGGCCTAGATTTTTTGAGAAGTTTTCGAGGAAATTCTAATGCATGTGTAAACCCGTTTTTGTTCCTATGAACACACCACGTCTGTCCGTTACAGCATTGGAAAGAATTAATTTTTGTATTCCAAATGTTGTTTCAATGGAAGTCGCCATATTGTGTAATAATTTTCTACCGAAACATACTTAAAAGCAATCATTTCATTGGCTGTTTGCTACAACCAGAATTATCGTTCTTTCAGGAGATTTACAGATGGCGCTATGTGTGACCGGCGTTTTACAGTGCATATCGGCCAAGGGTTTACGGGGAGCGGTGCGGACCGAAAACCCTTGGCTAGCGAAGATGTTTCTAGTTATAATGAACAAGAATTTCGTCTAAAATTGTGAATTTCATGGCCCCAGGGTCGGGGGCTCTGGTGTAAGGGTGAGGCTTGGTATTTATTAGATTAACAAAGTACATACATGTAGTTATGTTGAATAAGGCTGCTTCTTCCAAAATTGTGAATTTCATGGTCCCTGGGTAAAAGGTTCTGGTGTTAGGGCGGAGCTCTATTGATAATAACTATATAGTGAAAATGCATAATTTTTTTAAAAATCTTCTCATCTGCTTCTAGGTATTATACAAATAATGAACTATTACATAGTTATGATGAGGAAGGATGCCTCTTCCAAATTTGTGAATTTTAGGGCCCCTGTGTCAGGGGTTCCGGTGTTGGGGTGGGGCTCTATTGATTATATGGTGAAAATGCATGAAATCTTGAAAATCGTTTCCTTTGGTCCTGGGTATTATGCCAATGATCTCTGTACATAGAAAGATGCCACTTCCAAAATGGTTAATTTCAGGGCAGGGGAACTGGGGGGGGGGGGGGGTACATATTATGGTTATATATTAATGCCCTGAAATCTGCTCTTTGGTATTAACTATTTATGATGAATAAAATTAAAGATAAAATCTACAAAATTGTGAAATATGTGGCCCCAGGGTCAGTCGATCCTGTGGGATGGGGTGCACAGTTGGTTTTAAAGTGGAAATGCATTTTTCTCTTTGTTACTCTGATCTACCTCTGGGTATTAATAAGCCAAAGTAAGCATACTAAGAGTATAGTAATGATAAAGAATAGTGCCTCTATCGAAATTGTGAATTTCATGGCCTCTGGTTTAAAAACGAACCAAATTCAATTGTTGGAAAGTTGCTACGTGATACTCAGACCTATAAGGCCCGTTGGCCCTTGTTATAGACATCAAATATCTTTAATCTAGATTTAGATTAGCTGCAGAACTGTAGCTCTCTGCTTGAGAAAATTCGGAGCTACAGATCCAAGCATTGTAAAAACCTTCGATTTACGCCGAAGTTTTTAGTCGCTCTCTTCGGGTATTATTTCTTGTATTTTATATTTTCCCTAGCTTTAAAAAATAGTATTTAAAATTAATCATATACATGTATGTAACACCAATTCCTGAAAATTTACTTGCCTTTCACTCTTTTTAAACCGACTTTACAAAACTATTATACAGGACTTTTTCGGACCGTGAAAAGGTAAATAAAGTATGAAAAATAAGAGTTAAATATGATTAATTATATATGATACCATTCTAAACGCCAGAGAAATCTACATGAAATAATACCTAAAGTATCAACAAAAATCGTCAGCGTAAATCGAAGGTTTTTATAACGCTTGCATCTTTTAGCTATCTGCTTTTTCTGTCCGAATTTTCTCAAGCAGAGAGCTACAGTTCTGCAGCTAGCTTTAGATACAAATGTTTTAGCATGATATGAAGTTTTAAAAAATGTGCTGTAAAGTCTCACATGTAAATAGAACTTAAAATCAAAATAATGAAAAAAATGCATTGTCCTCAAAATGTCTGGATACCTTTAATTTTTTTTATATGATACGATTAACGTTAATGATAAACTTTGAATACACATTTTAATTAAAGATTCAGAGACATTTTTGTTTGCATTTTCAAAGTATCCGCATTTTGGCATTACCTAGTAACTCCTTTTTTTGGGACCTGAGGATCGGACAACCTAAGTTCGTGTAAGATGTACACATAAAGCAAACGCATTTAAGGATGTATTCTTCTGATACCCGGAAAAAAATGTGCATTAAACTTTCCACATGGTCATATTTTTCTGAAAGTGTTATATCCAAGGAATAATTTAAAGACAAGAAAAGTGTATGTTAGTATTCTTCTAAAAGAGATTCAACCCCTCCAACATAGGCCAAAATAGAGCATGGAAATTTAATTAAAAACGCTATTAGACAATAAAAATACCTCATAAACTTATAAATACAAACAATATAAACTTAATTTGGTTTAAATTTACTTGAAAGTATTGCAAAGTTAATTTTTTAAGCGTAATATGAGCAAATAAACACCAAATAGATAACTTGTACCCAACAATGTTGTTTAGGTGTCAAATTTAGGCAAATTTTTCCCTATAAAGTTGCTTGAAAAACCACAGAAAAACATATTTCTACAATTAAACTTTTTCCAGAAATTTGTTGTATAGTTTTTTTTTAGGTAATTATGGTTCCTTTTCATAGCATGAAAAGTAGGGGTTAATGTACATATAAGAAAGTTTTGATATTTTTCATATCCCCACCCCCTATTTCTTTTTCAGCGTTTTATGAAAATTAATCAAGGCATTTAGGCATCAAAGTATGTGTTTTATTCAAAATTAGTGTGATAATTTCATGTAATAATTGCAATATTGTTAAGAAAAGCTTTTCATGAACAAAAAGTAATCATTTAACATAATAAAAACTTCATAGTTATAGTTTGTTGGATGTCCTCTCTTTCTCTTGCCCTGCGGGTTCCGGATTGGGTCCTGGTGTATGTTGTTGGATGGTGGCTTCGCTGGCCAAATGTCTATAAATTTGGGATAGAAATTCTGCATTTACAATATCAAAGGACATTTATCATATATTAAGAGCTAAATTTGCAATAAAAAAGATAAGACGAATGTTGTCGTCTGCACGCATCTGGAGACCCCCTAGGCCTAACGTTACGTACATGTTTATGCTATGTTTGAGTTTGCGATGTGACAGTATACTAAGTATTTTGAAACTTTGTATCTATAATGCATAAACATTGCTACTTTCAATAAGTTTGAAAGCACTGGAAACCTATATTTTCGCTTTTCCACTGCTACTGGAACGTCGTCAACACACTTCGGCGCTCTTGGCTGGCATGTTTGGGGACCGCTTTCGAGAATGTACCTGTAAGCCTAATTGTAATATCGGCAATTTTCTTAATGTTTAAAAATTTCTGTCGTCTTGGTTCTTTTAACGGAATGCCATTCGGCATTCCTGTCGTTTTGAAACGGGCGATGCTGTCTTCTTCCCCTCTCGATCATGTCGATTTCACTTGTTGACTTCCTTAGGTGTCGTAAATATCGTAATTTTTCACACGTCTTGGTCATTAATACAACATGGATAGATTTTTGTTTAAAAATAAATATAGTTAAACATGTAAATCATAAAAACTTTAAAAACTTGTTTGAATTGTTATCAGTTTGAATTTTACGACATGTTTAAGTACGAAGATCCACTTGGGTTAAATGGTTAATTGGTTAAATGATCAGAAGAATTCATTCTTAATGTTTCACTGGTATTTATCTTTATAGTATGAAAAGGCAGTGACATTCAGTTTTATATCTCAACATGAAATTCGCAGTGAGATTAAGATGGTGCATCATATATGAAATATCCAAACGGATTTAGATTTTAAGGACGTGGCCATTTGATACTGGAAAAAGGGCCTGGCAAAATATTTAAGATTTTCAGCTCACCTCAATTGATCTTTTTTGATCACCCATTGTACGTCGTCTGTCCCTCTGTAAACATTTCACATTTTCAACTTCTTCTCAAGAAACACTGGGCCAAATTTAAGCGAACTTGGTACAGAGCATCCTTTGGTGAAGGGTATAAATTGTTAAATAAATGGTAATTTTCAATTATAAGGGGGAGATAATCGAGAAAAGACGAATAGGGTCGGGCCATTAAAAAAGCTTCCCCAAAACCAATAAGCTAAAACTTATGTTGAAGCATCCTGGGGTAGTGTAGATTCTAAATTGTTCAATTCATGACCCAAGGGGGTAGAGCGTGGCCACAGTAGGAAATCCATGTTTTACATTGAAATATTATATAGAGATTAAAGACTAGGATTTTTAAAGAAAAACATTCTTCTCAAGAACCAGCTGGCCAGAAAAACTTAAACTTATTTGAAATTATCCTGAGATAGTGTAGGTTCTAAACTGTTCAAATCATGACCCCCGGGGAAGGGCGGGGCAACAATAGGAAAAGCAAGTTTTACATTGTAATATATAGGAAAATTCTTTAAAAATCTTCTCAAGAACCACTGGGCCAGAAAAGCTGAAACTTTTTTGGAAGAATCCTGGGGGAGTGTAGATTCTAAATTGTTCAAAAATGACTCCAGTGAAAGGGCGGGACTACAGTAGAAGAAACAAAGAAGGGGAATCTGGTAAAGAACAAAGTTAAACAGATGAGCTTTGTTGCCCTTCGGCCTCTTGTTTTATTTCATATCAGTCAAGCATAGATTATTTATTTTCAAGGAATCAAGGGAAGATTTAGAGATTAAGTTCAAAATCTTTTGGCCGGTCGAGGTCTTATTTAAATCTGGTTCAAAACGTTACCTGTTAAACAAACTTTCTTTTTACAGATTTAATTAAATGGTAATGAACAAATTCATACGAAGCTCTCTTGACTGGGAAGGTATACTGTAAATGTATTATATTTAGCGTGTACGATATTTGGCGGAAATTGAGTTTTTAACAAGTTAGCGTAGATTTGATTTAGCACATTTCTTATCGTTCTTATTTACGTATATAAGTACAAAACATTAAGCGTTGTACTTAAATTAGCGGAAGCGTCTCTCCGCAAGAAATCGCTAAAAGGAATACACAGCCAAATGTAATACGTTTACAGTATGTTTACAAGCATAAATGGTCATTTTTACCCCCCGCTTGAAAAGAGGGAGGGTATTTAGTAATCGGTATGTCCGTCCGTCTGCATGTCCGTCTGTTACGCTTTGGGGTACCCATCTCTTTACCGCAACTCCTCTCATATCACTGAAAGATATTTGATTAGACTTTCACAGAATCTTTATTACATTATTGCCATTATGCATCTTCTATTTTATTTTTGATCCGACACATATTTTGGGTTTCTCATAACAAAACATGGACACTGGCATTATATTCATATACAATGTATATTCAATCTCTAATGAGATTATTAAAAACTATCAGGCTGGTATTTAGGATTTTTCATCAGTTAAGCATACTAGATAAATTATGATCATTTATTAATTTCCATGAGTTTTTGAAAATCTCGTTATGCTTCGTTTTGAGGTCTGACTAAAATGGATACTATTTTCGATCTCAACCATGAAAAAATTGTAAATATTAGAGTCATAAACTACTTGACACTAGTTTAAATTTATATCTATTAATGCAAGTCTTTTGACGGCCCAAACACCCTTCATATTGTTTACTTCTTTTCATAATCCTTATTAAAACATTGCTGTGACGTCATGCCTTTGTTCTTGCAGTCTAAAAATTTACCTGTAGCCGTCCGATAATAATAATTTCCAGTCTGATAATATATTATCGGACGGTAGCGATAACAAAATCGGACGGTATTTAAAAAACAAAAATAAGAGTGGAGATAAGATTAAATATGTCCAGAAACCCCCAATAAAAATGTTTGGAAAAAAATCAGGGAAACCAAACGCAAGGAAATTAAGTTACTACAAAATAGCAAATCCATGAAAAAAATCCGAGTTAAACCTACCACAACATTAAAACTTTCCACTCTTTAAAAGAGTTTTTGATACAGCACTTTGAATGAGCGAATTTAATTAAATCCATTTCTGAAAAAGATTCTGCAATCTCCTTTTATGTTTGATCCCCGATGGCCACACTTTCAAGACTTGAGAATTTCCATTATCTAAATTAAAAATTCAGCTAGGGTAAAACTCCGCATTTTACTTTCCATGGTGATAGTTAAAATATCACCCAAAATTATGTCAGTATCAAGGTCAATTTATGCCCATCATAAATAAAAATGTTCCCCCAAAAAATCTTTAACCACCGGATTCCTGTTCTGCTAAACGATACGACTGCCATTGGATGAATAAAATGAAACAAAAGTTCACTCACTTTTTTTACCGTCTCATTTCTTTTATCTACTTATCAGACAGGTAAAAAAAAAATGGGTACCTGAACTCCTATTGTGTTATTATCGGACTCCTCCAGGTAACTTTTGAACATTTAAATGGCAATGTTTTAAGTAAGATATATGCCTCATACTATTCTATATGTAAAATTATCAGACAGTTTTCGGCCCTAACGGGCCTCAAACAGTCTGATAATTTTACATATAGAACAGTATTCGGCATATATCCATTACATAACACCTTATCCTCCTTCAATGAATAAAAAGTCTAAAACAGTTTGTCGTGTGTTGCCACTTTTGTGACGTTTAATACATCTAATTTGTTCAAAAATTTCAAATTATTATTAACAATGACATAATTTTAGTAGACTCAAAATATATAAAAATGAGAAATAAACCAATTGTGTAAAGCGAGATAATTTCTAGTAATTATGTTCCCCAAACGAAGTTTGGGAACATATTGTTTTTACTTTTTCTGAATTTTTTCTTTGTTCTCCGGTACTTTTTTGTCCGCGAGTGTTCTCGTAAACTACTCATCCGATCTAGGTGAAACCTTTTTAGGGTCACTAGGTATGTTATGTAGATGTGCGGAACGAAGGTCATTTTGCGCGCACGTGCGTGCATGTGCGCGCACGTGTAACACGTGAAATGACCAATATAATAGATTTAGCCGTAACTTTTTAAATATTGGATGAAATGCTTTGAAACTCATAATATCAGGATATAATAGTAGTATAGACATGATGACATGGTCAAAATAGCAAAATCTCACGCGCATGCACGTGCGCTTCGCTCCGATTGGCTGAAACTAAAAGTCTAAATATCTTTTTTGTTTTCTGACAAAATCCTTTGAAATTTTGAACATAGTCTTACATTATGAAGATCTACAGCATGATATATAAGAATAATCATGAACGCACGCACATGCACGTGTGCTGCAATCTGATTGGCTAAAACTTCAAATGCCTACAACTTTCTTGGTTCTCAATAATACAGGGTGAAATTTCAAATATGAATAGATATAATGATTGCCTACATTATACTACTATCAAAAGTAAATGCATGGACGTGCATGCACATGCGACCGCACACAATGTATTAAAAGACAGTATACTTGAGTGTTTGATGTTCATGCAGAATTAAGAACTTCTAAATGTCAAGACATGTAACATACTGAAGCATGCAGATCTTTTTACCCTTGACCTTGAAACTTAGGTCAAGGTCACTGGTAACCTGAATAAAATGTTGATATTAGCTATTTACCAAAATCACCTTGACCTATGAACTTGAAATCGACCTTAACCTTTGTCCTTGACCCAAGGGTAAAAAGAAATATGAAGTACATGTACATGTATCTAGAAACACCTTTCAGAGTTTATTTCGGTTGACAGGTTAGAAGTTAAAGAGGTGGTGGTTTTTAATGACCTTGACCTTTCATCCAAATGTCACAATCAATCTTAAGTTCTTGAAATAAGATACAAGATTCAACTCCAACGTTAAATAGGTTAAGAATAAAAATCCCCCCCCAACCCCCACCCCACACACACACACAAACAAATCAAATTAATGGCAACGTAGAGAATCACTGTTAAACTCAGATAACACCTCGGACCCACATAAAATTTCAGGAAAACTGCAGAAAAGAGCTCGAGGAAAGTGTATTAAAATGTTTCATTTGAGTTTCCAAAGTATATAGAAATTATTAATTTATACAGAAAAAATTACAAATCCTGTCGTGTTTAAAATTAAAGTGCAGATGACCAAAGTTGGCATATAAGCCTTTTATAGCCTATTTATTCAGATGTCGTTAATAGCATTCAATTCTACTGATTTGAAATAATATTTTAATACCAAGCATCCTTTGTTTAATTTACCTTTGAAATTTATTTGAATTTTTTTTAGAATTACGCAATCTCCAGAAATAGCGATTTTCGGTATATTAAAAATCAATATACATGTACGCTCCTTCGTAAAATAATCAGATATTTGCATTCATGAAAAAAATATTAATAAGAAGGTGTTAAACAATATTGGTCACATTAGCTGACACGAATGTCTTTTTAAACATCTCTTGTAAAACCCAGAGAGTAGCCCCCTATGCATTGGAAAAAATGAATAGTTCCGGTCAAAAAACCTTTATATATTTATTTACAAAGTATATAAAATTTACCAGGCACAGGTATCAGAGTTGTCAAAATGGCCTGAGAGGAAATATTAAAAAAAAATTCTGAACAGAAAGGAAAATCCCTTTTCCATGTATGGAACTTCTATTGAATAAGTTCATTTTGATTGGTTAGGTATTGGCGTGATACCCTTAGTCGACTTTAACCCTGCCTTGTCGTCGGAATAAAACCAACTTTGAGCGCGAGGTTAAAATAAGTAGAGAAATAAAATGTGAATCGATATGTTAAAAAAATGACATATGCTTGAAAAATGGTAAATTTATATATGTATTTTTTTCTTTGATTCGCGGGATAGAAAGATATATATGTTAATCGCTTAATCAACATGCCATAATCATCTTGCATATACATGTACATGTACGTGTGCGCGCATGCAAAACGTTAAACAATATATAGTTGATATCATTGTAACTTTTATATTCTTAAATGAAATCCTGGGATACTTAGCACATTTAGAGGAATAAGGCACGATAAGGGACATGGGGATCGTTTGGGGAACATCTGTAACGGTCCCCGTTACAATTAGCACTAGTTATTCTTTTTTCTTCTTATTTCTTCTCCGGTACTTTTTTGTCCGGAAGTGTTCTCAGAAACTGTTCACCAAACTAAGTTAAAACCTTTTTAGGGTTAATGGGTGTGTAGTGTAGGTGTGCGGAACGAAGGTCATTTTGCCCGCATACGCCTGCACGTGCGGGCGCGTGAAGTGAGTGAAATGACTGATATACTTAATATGGTCATAACTTTTACATTTTTTGATAAAATGCTTTGAAACTCATTATATAAGTATATATTAATAGTGTAGATAATATGACATGGTCAAATTAGCAAGAACTCACGCGCATGCACGTGCGCTGTGCTCTGATTGACTGAAACATAAATCTCAATATCTCTTTTGTTTTTTGACGAAATGCTATGAAATTTTAAACATAGTCATGAACTGGGATATTCTACAATATGATATCCAAAAAATTCAAAAAATCACGTGCATGCACGTGTGCTGCAATCTGATTGGCTGAAACTTTAAAAGACTATATCTTCTTTGTTTTTTGATGAAATGCTTTGAAATTTAAAACATAGTCATACTTTAGAATACCCTGCAATATGATGTCAAAAAAATTTCAAGAAATCACGCGCATGCACGTGTGCTGAAATCTGATTGGCTGACACTTTAAAAGGCTATATCTTATTTGTTTTTTGATGAAATGCTTTGAAATTTAAAACATAGTCATACTTTAGAATACCCTGCAATTTGATTTCAAAACAAAATTCAAGAAATCACGCGCATGCACGTGTGCTGCAATTTGATTGGCTGAAACTTTAAATGGCTACATCTCCTTTGTTTTTTACGAAATGCTATGAAATAGTTATACATTAGGATATTCTGCAATATGATATACAAAATAATTCAAGAAATCACGCGCATGCGCGTGTGCTGCAATCTGATTGGCTGAAACTTGAAATGGCTATAACTCCCTTGTTTTTTGATGAAATGCTATGAAATTTAAAACATAGTCATACTTTAGAATACCCTGCAATATGATTTCAAAATAAAATTCAAGAAATCACGCGCATGCACGTGTGCTGCAATTTGATTGGCTGAAACTTTAAATGGCTACATCTCCTTTGTTTTTTACGAAATGCTATGAAATAGTTATACATTAGGATATTCTGCAATATGATATACAAAAAAATCAAGAAATCACGCGCATGCACGTGTGCTGCAATCTGATTGGCTGAAACTTGAAATGGCTATAACTCCCTTGTTTTTCAACCAAACAGGATTGGATTTAGAACATAGATAAATATATGGGACTCCTACAAGAAGGTATGGTCATCATGCACGTGAACGCACGTGCGTGCATTTGGAAATAGTGAAATTAAAAATACACTTGAATGAGTGATTTTGAATATTTATGGACTGAATGCTTTAATATATAGTATATTAAAATATAATGATAGATAGTGTAGACAAGATGATATGGTCATAACGTGCATGCATTCAAATGCGCACGGGTGCAATGCTAAAATTTGAATAATTTCTATCTTTCTGGGAAAACGTTGTTAAAGTAAAAAATCCTCAGAATTTGTCGTATTTAATGAAGCTCACAGGGAATATGGCACCAAAAGGGAGTTGGGGAGCGTTTGGGGAACATCTGTAACGGTTCCCGTTACAATTAGCACTAGTTACAACTTAGAAATAATCGAAAATTCATGAAAATTGGTCTGAAAACGCCATTGACTTGACCCCTAACATAAATTTACTTATCTTTTATTAAATTGCTATTCATTAGTTCTAAACTACTCTTTGCGATCAAATACTTTTCTATTGCCAAAATTCAGTTTATGGAATAAATTATACAAGAGGCCCATGGGCCTTATGGTCACCTGAGCATCATGCAACAACTTTACAACGATTGACTTTGGTTCATGTTTTAAACTAGATGTCATGGCATTCACAATTTTGAAAGAGGCACCATTGCTAATCATAATTATACACTTAGCATGTTTAGTTTGGTTACTTAATACCCATAGACAGAATAGGGGAAAAATGCATTTCGACTAATCAGTAATATTCAGCAATAATCAGTATAGTGCCACTACCACACATGAATCACTGACCCTTGGTCCACACATTTCACAATTTTGCAAAAGGCACCCTTGCTTATCAAAAATATTTGATTAATACAAAAGAGAAGATTTCAATCAAATTAATTCATTTCCAGTATCTAAGTAGAGCCCCCCCCCTCCATGGTACTCCTGACCCAGGGGTGATGAAATTCACAGAAGAATGGCCCTTGCTCATCATAGCTATATATTAGGTAGTTCATCTGCTTAATAACCAGGAGCAGAAAAGATTTTCAAACAATTTCTGCATTTTCTCTATATAACCAATAGAGCCCCGCCCTAACAACAGAACCCCTGAACCTAGGGTCATAAAATTCACAAAGGTATTCTTCCACATCATAACTATGTACTTAGTTAATTTATTAATACCCAGGAACAGAGAAGAAGATTTTTAACGAAATAATCTATTTTCACTATATAATCAATACAGCCCTGCCCTGACACCAGAATCCCTGACCCTGGGGCCATAAAAGTTCACAATTTTGGAAGAGGCCATGAAATTCACAATTTCGCAAAAGGCATTCTTCCTCATCATATATATGTACTTGGTTAGTTTATTTGATTCTTGCTGATCATAACTGTATATACTTAATTTATTTGATACTCAGGAGCAGAGAAGAAGATTTTCAAACAAATTCTGCATTTTCTCTACATAATCAATAGAGCCCCACCATAACACCAGAACCCCTGACCCTGGGACCATAAAATTCACTATTTTGCAAAAGGCATTCTTCCTCATCATAAATATGTATTTGGTTAGTTTATCTAATATACAGGAGCAGAGAAGAGGATTTTCAAAGAAATAATGTATTTTCACTATATAATCAATAAAGCCCCGCCCTAACACCAGAACCCCTAACCCTGGGACCATAAAATTTACAATTTTGGAAGAGGCATTCTTCCTCATCATAACTATGCACTTAGTTAATTTATTTAATACCCAGGAGCAGAGAAGAGGATTTTTAAAGAAATAATGCATTTTCACTATATAATCAATAGAGCCCCAACCTAAAGACCAGAACCCCTGACCCTGGGGCCATAAAATTCACAATTCTAAAAGATGCATTCTTGCTCATCATAACTATATACTTAGTTAGTTTGTTGAATACCCAGCAGCAGAGAAGATGATTTTCAAACAAATTCTGCATTTTCTCTACATAATCAATAGAGCCCCGCCCTAACACCAGAATCCCTGACCCTGGGGCTATGAAATTCACAATTTTGCAAAAGGCGTTCTACCCCATCATAAATATGTACTTGGTTAGTTTATTTGATATACAGGAGTAGAGAAGGAGATTTTTAAAGAAATAATGCAATTTCACTATATAATCAATAGAGCCCCACCCTAGTACTAGAACCCCTGACCCTGGGGCCATGAATTTCACAATTTTGGTAGAGGACTCAATGGCCATTACATTCATGCTAACAGTTTTTCTGCTTGATGTCCAGGAGTAAAGAAGATTTTTTTAAGATTGCACTAATTTTAGTGGTTTTGGCCTCACCCCTCAGGCCCCAGGGGGGCAGGGACCAAGAAATTCACAATTTTTGTTCCCCTTCTCCCATAGATGCTTTATGTAAAATTTGGTGGAAATTGGTTGAGAAGTTGCAGAGAAGCTGAAAATGTTCAAATGTTAACACACGACGCACGACGGCGGACGAAAACAGATAGCAATAGGTCACCTGAGTTTACTCAGGTGACAAAAAAATACAGGCGGGAATCACGAGTTAACGTTCATTGTTCTTTATAATATATATTTCAATCTGGAATTGACTTTCAAATGAACGGTATATCTAAATCTTCTATAGTCAAAGACTCGTAGAAAAAGAATTTGCGAACTTGTAATAATACATTCTATACATTTACGTTATCGATATTATCATTTCTTTTTGTAATTCCAACATGTATCTCCAGTTCTCCAAATTCTCCAAGTACACACTTTTATGAGTATCGAATTTGATATTCTTAAAAATTAATTTACATTTTTTGATATCCAATATTCATACATGAAAATTGGCATCCAATGTTTTTGAAAAGAAATATTTAAAAAAAATTTATCTGTCTATGAACTTGAATTAATGAAAAAAATAATTGTGGTGAGTCTGTGTGTCTCCTATAGCTTGTTATATATAATGACTTTCCTCTTGAAATATAGACAAGATTCGAAATTAACTAGATTTACCTTTTTTTTTACCCTGAATCGGGAGAGGGCAAGCAGAAATGATTTGAAATATGGTTTCGTTTCATCCTATATACCCGTTTGTTGCATTTCTTATTTTAAAATTTGGTTAATATCTGTTAATGCAGAACAAAAACAAATTAAAAAGTAAAGCAATTTGGCAAATGCTCGTATTTTTTTATCATCAATAATGATTCTGTTTCAGAGATTTTAGTGCCATTGGTAATTGTTTGCGCTGTAACCGGAACAATTCTACTCCCAGCTAGTATTTTTATTTTCTACAAGAAATTCAAAGTTACATCTATTAAGGACATTCATATGAAATCTGCAACAGATGTCTATAAGGAGACGCGGCTTGGTATCGCAAAAGGGCGCTTCTATTCTAAGGACCTTGATGTCAAGGTAAACTTTAAAAAATTCACATTTCCTTATGCATTACTGTGTAATTTTATCTCACCAATTACACTACATGAGCCGAATAATGTAATTTCTACAGAGAAAATAAGATCTGGGCCGTTTGTGTTTTGGTGGGAAACACTATACATGTATGTTAGTTAAACTTTTTTCCATGGTCTGTAAATTTGTAGATACACCACAACACTATGTAAAGAACTAACCCGATCGATATTAAAATGACTCTTCTGATTCTCCGCTGTATAAAGATACATTGTACAATGTAAAAATATTTTGCGGATGTTTGTGAAATAGTAAAGTAATGACAGTTGTGAAGAAATTCAGTAGAGGGAGAAAATGTAAGGATATAACATGCTCAATACTGACGTAATTTAACTTTAATTCATAATTATAACAAAAGAATATATTAAACCGTTAATTCATTTCAAAGTATAACACCGGCTTCTCCTGACAATCCTTATGCAATTTTTAGCCTTTTTTTTTTTTTCGAAAATTTGATATATTTGGAATATTTTTTATTACAGAAACTTTACGTTTTAAACTCACCTGAGTGGAAGACTCCATTGAGTTTTACTGATCAATGAATATCTGGCGTCCGTTTGGCTTTTGTTGTCTGTTCACTTTTCACTATTTCCAGAAGGACTAGATCAAATTTTCATTGATCATGAAATACCATAATTGTTTCACTTTAAAAAATCAACTTTCGTTTGATTTGAACTCTGTTCTTAATAATTTAGGTTTCTGTCAAAGGACAAGGTATCATGGTAACCACTGAATCTGGCCCCTTATTTGATGTAAACAAAAATATCAGTCAAAACTGTGGTAGTTTGTAGTTAAGAACCTAAATTGATGCATGTTTTAAAACCAGCACTAATTTTGTTTCAAAACTCACATGGAGGCCTCGAGAGGGTACAAAAATAAACTGTTTTCCAAATTTTCTCAATTCTGATGGAATTTCGTCAAATTTGAGATACATTTCACTTCGGAAAACAAAGACCACAAGGTTGCCTATCTGATATTTTTAAACACAAGTTGAATCAGATACTAGTATATGAGATGTATAAATTTGGTAAAGAGGCAAACTTGTGCTTTGTTGTTTGAAAGAAAATGTGTTGTAAAAATTGATGGCATGAAAATGAAAAATTTTGGATATTGACGTATTTTATGACAGTCCTGTGACATCAGTGCATCCTATAACTTAGATCAATAATTTTGTGGCAGGGGTGACAAGTGGTTTTCAATTAAACTGTTGCATCATACCTATTTTTGTATTCATATGAAGCAGAATTTGTGCAAAATCTAATGCGTGAATAGAAGAAACACTTACTGTGGCCTTCAACTCGACGACAGATATATCGTCGACGTACTGTCAATTAACAACGGTTAATTCCAATTTTATATCGATACGATATATCCTGGTGAAATTGAGATAATAGATACCACAAAGTCTGCCATATCGGTTTCATATTTTAGATATTAACTTTAAAAAGACGTTTATGGTAATCTAACAACCAAACTCTAGGATAGACGTGATGACTTTAACTTTTTTATCGTCCAATTCCCTTACTTTTGCGGCAGTATACCTTCATTACCTGCACACGGCGTTTATATATCTCAGTTGATTCGATACGCAAGAGCATGCTCTACGTATGAACAATATCTAAAACAAGGTATAGTATTGACAAACAAATTGATGAAACAAGAATATCAGCAGGCTCGTTTAAAGTTTCATTTCGTAAATTCTACGGTCGATACAATGACCTTGTCAGCAAATACAATTTTATCATTGAGTCAACTGCTGATTGACGTTTTTCTTACTACTAGTAATTGTTATATTTAGTCCATTATTGATACACACGTTACATGTATTTCCCGATTACTACAAGGAGCACACGGCGGGTGTGACCTGTCGGCAGGGAATGATTACTCCCCCATGGCACCTGATCCCACCTCTGATGTTTTGGAGGTTCGTGTTGGCTGTGCTCCCATTTTGTATTGTTTTATGGACTTTTAATCTTGAATACTGTTCGTTCCATGTTTCATCTTAAAGACATCCAAAACCAGGGGCCAAAAAGGGGTCTTACCTAATCTTGTCCTTTTTAGCTCACCTGAGCCGAAGGCTAAAGTGAGCTTTTCTGATCACATTTTGTCCGGCGTCCGTCTGTCCGTCTGTCTGTCTGTAAACTTTTCACATTTTCGACTTCTTCTCAAGAACCGCTGGGCCAATTTAAGCCAAACTTGCCACAAAGTATCCTTGGGTGAAGGGAATTCAAGTTTGTTCAAATGAAGGGCCATGCCCTTATTCAAGGGGAGATAATTGGGAATTAATGAAAATTTAGTGGTATATTTTAAAAATCTTCTTCTCAAGAACCACTGTGCCAGAAAAGATAAAATTAATGGGGAAACATCCTCAGGCAGTGTAGATTCAAGTTTGTTCAAATCATGACCCCCGGGGTAGGGCGGGGCCAAAATGGCCGACCAAAGTTTTACATAGAAATATATAGGAAAATTCTTTAAAAATCTTCTTCTCAAGAATGACAAAGCCATAATTCATCATATTTATATGGGAGCATGCTCAGGTAGTGTAGATTCAAGTTTGTTCAAATCATGACCCCCCGGGTAAGGGCGGGGCCAAAATGGCCGACCAAAGTTTTACATAGAAATATATAGGAAAATTCTTTAAAAATCTTCTTCTCAAGAATGACAAAGCCATAATTCATCATATATATATGGAAGCATGCTCAGGTAGTGTAGATTCAAGTTTGTTCAAATCATGACCCCCGGGGGTAGGGCGGGGCCAAAATGGCCGACCAAAGTTTTACATAGAAATATATAGGAAAATTCTTTAAAAATCTTCTTCTCAAGAATGACAAAGCCATAATTCATCATATTTATATGGGAGCAAGATCAGGAAGTGTAGAGTCAAGTATCATCAAATCATGACCCCCCGGGTAAGGGCGGGGCCAAAATGGCCGACCAAAGTTTTACATAGAAATATATAGGAAAATTCTTTAAAAATCTTCTTCTCAAGAATGACAAAGCCATAATTCATCATATATACATGGAAGCATGCTCAGGTAGTGTAGATTCAAGTTTGTTCAAATCATGACCCCCTGGGGTAGGGCGGGGCCAAAATGGCCGACCAAAGTTTTACATAGAAATATATAGGAAAATTCTTTAAAAATCTTCTTCTCAAGAATGACAAAGACATAATTCATCATATTTATATGGGAGCATGTTCATGTAGTGTAAATTCAAGTTTGTTCAAATCATGACCCCCCGGGTAAGGGCGGGGCCAAAATGGCCGACCAAAGTTTTACATAGAAATATATAGGAAAATTCTTTAAAAATCTTCTTCTCAAGAATGACAAACCCATATTTCATCATATTTATATGGAAGCATGCTCAGGTAGTGTAGATTCAAATTTGTTCAAATCATGACCCCCGGGGGTAGGGCGGGGCCAAAATGGCCGACCAAAGTTTTACATAGAAATATATAGGAAAATTCTTTAAAAATCTTCTTCTCAAGAATGACATAGCCATAATTCATCATATTTATATGGAAGCATGCTCAGGTAGTGTAGATTCAAGTTTGTTCAAATCATGACCCCCGGGGGTAGGGCGGGGCCAAAATGGCCGACCAAGGCTTTACATAGAAATATATAGGAAAATTCTTTAAAAATCTTCTTCTCAAGAATGACAAAGCCATAATTCATCATATTTATATGGAAGCATGCTCAGGTTGTGTAGATTCAAGTTTGTTCAAATCATGACCCCCTGGGGTAGGGCGGGGCCAAAATGGCCGACCAAAGTTTTACATAGAAATATATAGGAAAATTCTTTAAAAATCTTCTTCTCAAGAATGACAAAGCCATAATTCATCATATTTATATGGAAACATGTTCAGGTAGTGTAGATTTAAGTTTGTTGAAATCATGACCCCCTGGGGTAGGGCGGGGCCAAAATGGCCGACCAAAGTTTTACATAGAAATATATAGGAAAATTCTTTAAAAGTCTTCTTCTCAAGAATGACATAGCCATAATTCATCATATATATATGGAAGCATGCTCAGGTTGCGTAGATTCAAGTTTGTTCAAATCATGACCCCCGGGGGTAGGGCGGGGCCAAAATGGCCGACCAAAGTTTTACATAGAAATATATAGGAAAATTCTTTAAAAATCTTCTTCTCAAGAATGACAAAGCCATAATTCATCATATATATATGGAAGCATCCTCAGGTAGTGTAGATTCAAGTTTGTTCAAATCATGACCCCCCGGGTAAGGGCGGGGCCAAAATGGTCGACCAAAGTTTTACATAGAAATATATAGGAAAATTCTTTAAAAATCTTCTTCTCAAGAATGACAAAGCCATAATCCATCATATTTATATGGGAGCATGCTCATGTAGTGTAGATTCAAGTTTGTTCAAATCATGACCCCCCGGGTAAGGGCGGGGCCAAAATGGCCGACCAAAGTTTTACATAGAAATATATAGGAAAATTCTTTAAAAATCTTCTTCTCAAGAATGACAAACCCATAATTCATCATATTTATATGGAAGCATGTTCAGGTAGTGTAGATTCAATTTTGTTCAAATCATGACCCCCGGGGGTAGAGCGGGGCCAAAATGGCCGACCAAAGTTTTACATAGAAATATATAGGAAAATTCTTTAAAAATCTTCTTCTCAAGAATGACAAAGCCATAATTCATCATATATATATGGAAACATGCTCAGGTAGTGTAGATTCAAGTTTGTTCAAATCATGACCCCCTGGGGTAGGGCGGGGCCAAAATGGCCGACCAAAGTTTTACATAGAAATATATAGGAAAATTCTTTAAAAATCTTCTTCTCAAGAATGACAAAGCCATAATTCATCATATTTATATGGAAACATGCTCAGGTAGTGTAGATTCAAGTTTGTTCAAATCATGACCCCCTGGGGTAGGGCGGGGCCAAAATGGCCGACCAAAGTTTTACATAGAAATATATAGGAAAATTCTTTAAAAGTCTTCTTCTCAAGAATGACATAGCCATAATTCATCATATATATATGGAAGCATGCTCAGGTTGCGTAGATTCAAGTTTGTTCAAATCATGACCCCCGGGGGTAGGGCGGGGCCAAAATGGCCGACCAAAGTTTTACATAGAAATATATAGGAAAATTCTTTAAAAATCTTCTTCTCAAGAATGACAAAGCCATAATTCATCATATATATATGGAAGCATGCTCAGGTAGTGTAGATTCAAGTTTGTTCAAATCATGACCCCCGGGGGTAGGGCGGGGCCAAAATGGTCGACCAAAGTTTTACATAGAAATATATAGGAAAATTCTTTAAAAATCTTCTTCTCAAGAATGACAAAGCCATAATCCATCATATTTATATGGGAGCATGCTCATGTAGTGTAGATTCAAGTTTGTTCAAATCATGACCCCCCCGGGTAAGGGCGGGGCTAAAATGGCCGACCAAAGTTTTACATAGAAATATATAGGAAAATTCTTTAAAAATCTTCTTCTCAAGAATGACAAACCCATAATTCATCATATTTATATGGAAGCATGTTCAGGTAGTGTAGATTCAATTTTGTACAAATCATGACCCCCGGGGGTAGAGCGGGGCCAAAATGGCCGACCAAAGTTTTACATAGAAATATATAGGAAAATTCTTTAAAAATCTTCTTCTCACGAATGACAAAGCCATAATTCATCATATATATATGGAAACATGCTCAGGTAGTGTAGATTCAAGTTTGTTCAAATCATGACCCCCGGGGGTAGGGCGGGGCCAAAATGGCCGACCAAAGTTTTACATAGAAATATATAGGAAAATTCTTTAAAAATCTTCTTCTCAAGAATGACAAAGCCATAATTCATCACATTTATATGGAAATATGCTCAGGTAGTGTAGATTCAAGTTTGTTCAAATCATGACCCCCTGGGGTAGGGCGGGGCCAAAATGGCCGACCAAAGTTTTACATAGAAATATATAGGAAAATTCTTTAAAAATCTTCTTCTCAAGAATGACAAAGCCATAATTCATCATATTTATATGGAAGCATGCTCAGGTAGTGTAGATTCAAGTTTGTTCAAATCAGGACCCCCGGGGGTAGGGCGGGGCCAAAATGGCCGACCAAAATTTTACATAGAAATATATAGGAAAATTCTTTAAAATCTTCTTCTCAAGAATGACAAAACCATTATTCATCATATTTATATGGAAGCATGTTCAGGTAGTGTAGATTAAAGTTTGTTCAAATCGTGACCCCCGGGGGTAGGGCGGGGCCAAAATGGCCGACCAAAGTTTTACAAAGAAATATATAGGAAAATTCTTTAAAAATCTTCTTCTCAATCATTTTCTAAATAATAGCAAATCCATGATGGGTCATGGGACTACTTTTGGATTTAAACTTTACAATAAAAAGCCATTTTATACTAGTCCTACCCTTGGTGCTCAGGTGAGCGATGTGGCCCATGGGCCTCTTGTTTAGCTCTTCTGAGCCAAAGGCTCAAAGAGCTAAATGCTATGGCCATTTGTGCGGTGTGCGTCGTGCGGTGTGCGTTAACTTTTTAGAAAATGGGCCATAACTCAAGAACCCCTTGGCCAATCAGTGTCAAATTTTTCACAGGGTGTCCTTGGCCCAATGGCTACCTTTTATACTAAAACTAGGGTTGTGACCCTAAAACAAGGGGAGATAATCAGGAAAATATAACCAAAAGTACTGGTTGCTAAAAAATCTTCTCCTCCAGAACCACCGGGCAGATTTTCACCAAACTTACATTCAAGGGTCAGGATATGTTGAAGATTAAAAATTGTTCAAGGCATGACCCTGGGGCAAAGGGCGTGGTCTCAAGGTCACTTCAAAGTTAACCAAAATTTACACTTCATAAAAACGATGATATTTTGCTTACTATAAAGACTAGGATCATCAAATCTTGTAAGTTGATGCATCTTAGGACTTCACATCATGTCAACTCAAAGTAGGTCACGGTGACCTACTTTTTAAAATTTACGGGCTTTTTTTTTCAAATTGATTTTTAGGCATATTTTTGTTACTTTAAGGCCTATGATCATCAAACTTTGTCAGTTGATGCATCTTGGGTCCTTGAACAAGGTCAACTTAAAAGTAGGTCACCGTGACCTACTTTTTAAATTTTATGGCTCATTTTTTGTAAAACATTTAATCCCATTATTTCAGATACTGAGAGGTTTAGAATCACTAATTTTTGTAAGTTGATGCATCTTGGGGCCTTAAAACATCTTTATGAAAAAGTAGGTCACTGTGACCTACTTTTTGTATTTTGCAGGCATTTGTTTTCAAATTGTTTAAAAGGCATATTTTGAATACTTTCAGACCTATAATCATCAAACTTTGTCAGTTGTGGCATCTTGGGTCTTCGAAAAATGTCAACCAAAAAGTAGGTCACGGTGACCTACTTTTGACATTTTATGGCTATATTTATGTATCTTAGGTATTTTTTGGCTTAGAATCATCAAATCTTTGTCAGTGGATGCAACTTGGGTTTTCGAAGACATGTCGACCAAAAAGTAGGTCACTGTGACCTAGTTTTGACATTTTATGGCAATATTTCAGTATCTTAGGTACTTTTTGGCTTAGAATCATCAAACTTTGTCAGTTGATGCTACTTGGGTTTTCGGAGAATTTCGACCAAAAAGTAGGTCACTATGACCTAGTTTTGACATTGTATGGCTATATTTCAGTATCTCTTAGGTACTTTTTGGCTTAGAATCATCAAATTTTGTCAGTTGATGCAACTTTGGTTATCGGAACATGTCGACCAAAAATTAGGTCACTGTGACCTAGTTTTGAATTTTATGGCTATATTAAAGTATTGTAGTTACTTTTTGGCTTAGAAACATCAAACATTGTCAGTTTGAGGCATGTTGGGTTTTCGGAAAATGTTGACCAAAAAGTAGGTCGAAATGACCTACTTTGGATTATCTCAGGTTCGTATTGGCTTAGAATCATCAAAACTTTGTCAGTTGATGCAACTTAGGTTTTCGGAACATGTCGACCAAAAAGTAGGTCACTGTGACCTAGTTTTGACATTTTTTGGCTATATTTAAGTATCTTAAATACTTATCGGCTTAGAATCATCAAACTCTGATAGTTGATGCAACTTGGGTGTTCAGAGAATGTCAACCATAAGAAGGTCACAGTGACCTACTTTTGAATATATGTGGTACTTATTGGCTTAGAACCATCAATCAATTAATGCATCTTGAGTCCTTAGAATGTTTCAAAGCATAAAGGAGGTCACCATGACCTACTTATGGTATTTTATAGCTATACTGATTTAGCTTCAGTCCTAACTGGCCAAGAATCTTCAAAGTTTGTCAGTTTATGCATCTTAGGATACTTAGAGTAAGAGGCTTCAAATAGAAGTGATAGACTGTACAATTTATCAGAGAGCGATTCAAGGCCCTTGGGCCTCTTGTAATTCAATAGCAGTTGGTGGTTTTAGTCATTCAAGTTCTCAAAGTGTGTCGTTTTTAAAACACATGCTAAAACCTCGTCGTAGCTCTTGTATCAGTCTTACTGCAAAGGGACGGATTAAAAAGTGTATTCTCATAACACTGAATTTTCTTGTTCATTGAAGAGGTTGAGAAGGAAATTAAGATGTCTGATAAATGGATGGGAATAGTGATATTCTCCTTCTTAAATGATCACAATTTAAGTCAATGCAAGTTTCGGGAAGATTGAAAAACGGAGTACTCCAGGCAAACCGTCTCAACAAAAATAAGGAGATATTGACTGAAAATGAACGGAAACTGCAAGTTATTAAAATTCCAATAAGTCCAAGGGGCGTAACTTTGTGAAAAATAGTCCTATCGTACCCAAAACAGCAGAACTTGACCTAAACATTCTTATGATAAATCTGTATACCAAATTTTATTGCAATATGTGCAACCTCTGCGAAGAAAATGCACGGAAACTACAAATTGTTGGAATTTTTCTAAGTCCAAGGGGCATAACTCTGTCTAAAATGGTCTGATCGTACCCCCCCCCTCGAAAAAAGAAAAAAAAACGTGACTTACATATTCTAATGATGATTCTGTATACCGAATTTCATTTCAATAGAAACGGCAAAATTTTCCTCAAAACTTTTATTTTATCATGATTTTACAAAAATCAATGATGAGGACTTTATTCTAAATACTAAAATCACAATTTGAATATGATTTTTATATATCTGAAGCTTGTGGGTTTTTGCAAACTAAGTTCACTCATCTCCTTTAATAATATATTACCTGAATTTTCATTTTTAACATCACGTGTCACACACTATATAGACATTTCGCTCGCATTGTTCATCCATCTTCTTTTTATGCATGTTTAGAAAATGTTCTGAATTTTTTAGGCATATCAACAAATGAAAGGTGGTACCAAGAATCCTTAATCAATGTAAAACTGGATATCAACGAAACCCTGAACTGAAATCCAAGCTCTTGAAATTATTGAAGCCGAGGTTGCTGATAGAAAATGTGCAATGCTATATTCATCCAATCATAACTGTTTTATTTCAGAAATTTGTAAATACTGGTTGTTATAGTACGTCAGTATTTATTTTGTTAAAGGTTTGTAAAAATTCATGTATCTTTTATATCTGTCTCAATACATTTTAATATATATATGTAGGTAACAATTAAGGTTTTTTTCGCTCTACTGGTCAGAGACCAGAGGAGCATATGATATGCGATAGTAATGCGGTCGTCCGTCTGTCCTTAAACAATTTTTAGCTCACCTGAGCTGAAAGCTCAAGTGAGCTTTTCTGATCACATTTTGTCTGGCGTCCGTCCGTCCGTCTGTCTGTCCGTCTGTCTGTCTGTCCGTAAACTTTTCACATTTTCGACTTCTTCTCAAGAACCGCTGGGCCAATTTCAACCAAACTTGCCACAAAGCATTCTTGGGTGAAAGGGATTCAAGTTTATTCAAATGAAGGGCCACGCCCTCATTCAAGGGGAGATAATTGAGAATTAGTGAAAATTTGGTGGTATGTTTTAAAAATCTTCTCAAGAACCACTGTGCCAGGAAAGATGAAACTTATGGGGAAACATCCTCAAGTAGTGTAGATTCAAGTTTGTTCAAATCATGTCCCCTGGGGGTAGGGCGGTGCCACAATGGCCGACCAAAGTTTTACATAGAAATATATAGGAAAATTCTTTAAAAATCTTCTTCTCAAGAATGACAAAGCCATAATTCATCAAATTTATATGGAAGCATGCTCAGGTAGTGTAGATTCAAGTTTGTTCAAATCATGACCCCCGGGGGTAGGGCAGGGTCAAAATGGCCGACCAAAGTTTTACATAGAAATATATAGGAAAATTCTTTAAAAATCTTCTTCTCAAGAATGACAAAGCCATAATTCATCATATTTATATGGAAGCATGCTCAGGTAGTTTAGATTCAAGTTTGTTCAAATCATGACCCCCGGGGGTAGGGCGGGGCCACAATGGCCGACCAAAGTTTTACATAGAAATATATAGTACAATTCTTTAAAAATCTTCTCAAGAATGACAAAGCCATAATTCATCATATATATATGGAAGCATGTTCAGGTAGTGTAGATTCAAGTTTGTTCAAATCATGACCCCCCGGGGTAGGGCGGGGCCAAAATGGCCGACCAAAGTTTTAAAGATATATATAGGAAAATTCTTTAAAAATCATTTTCTAAAAAATAGCAAATCCATGATTGGTCATGGGACTACTTTTGGATTTAAACTTTACAATAAAAAGCCATTTTCTACTTTTTCCTAGCCTTAGTGCTCAGGTGAGCGATGTGGCCCATGGGCCTCTTGTTCAAAATGCTACTCCTCCTACTGTTTTGGTCTGATTTCGATATAACTTGGCACACAAGTAGACTACACTAGAATCCATAATTCTGTTTATTTTGATTTCAATGAACTGGGTTGCTTGGTTACTAAAAATAGAAATTTATGTGAAAAACTTTCAAAATGCTACCATTCGTTCGCATTGTAACACTGTACACCTCCTATGAATCAATTGTTTTGGAAATACATTCCCAGCTACATGTAAAACTACATTAATTTTATATTAATTTTTCCTTAAAATACTAGTTTTTTTTATTTACTTTTTTAAAATTTTTGTTATGGGACCAGGCAAAATTAATCACAATGATGGGACCGGTTCAAACGGGCATGGGACAATGAGTTTTTTTTCATCAGAGAAAACAGTAATACTCCGGAAATTTATATTGTTTTCATTCCGGTTCAGTGATTATGTTGCGGATGTAAACTGGTACATGTACATGTATATAATGGCTGAATCCGCGTTATAGATCTAGAGCGTTCATTTTCCCTCTTAGCAGTATAAGAGTAAAGACGTGTGCGAACCATAACAGCGGTAAGTGAGACTTAACGAAATAAAGTCAGCTTACAGGCGAAGTCAACCTTAGGAAATTAGGAAGGTCTAGTCTACAAGAATAATAAGTAAAAGGAGGCTGTTCACTCATATGGATACGCCACCACGCGCCGGTGGAGAGCTGTTGTATTCATATTACTAAACACAAATATATAACATATAATATTGAAAGCAATAGCTCACCAATGTAGTTGAATCGCAGGTGAGTTGCAGAATCTCCCAGAATAACGTCTGTGTACTGTCAGGTATATAAAGCAACTGAACATTGTTGTTTAAATTTGAGAACAGCTCATGTAAGTGTTTAGGTGATCTCGAACCCGAAATTATTTACTACATTCCTCCCTTTCATATTTTTAAGCTTTTATCTATATTGTATATATAAATAACTAAAACAGTAACACTATATTTAGTTCTCAAATAATAAAAATATTTACATTTATAACACGTTATGCAATATGACAACAATCAGACAATTCGACTGTATATCATCTGCATCAGTGTCCCCTAATCTATGTTACAACTGCCTAAAAACTTAACTGATTAATTTTAAGTGTAAAATCATTTAGTAAAATATCATTGCCCAGATTTGTAAGATGTACTCCATCGACTCGAAATACTGTTTCCTACAAATAATATTTGGATGTTTTATAGTATTTTCCTTTTCAATGAATTCTTTAATGTTTATGTTAATATTTAACCTTTCCTTTTCCCCTTCCTTCCAAGATGACCCTCTCCAAGTTAGTCTTGATAGCAAGTCTGAAAAAGTAATTTTACATTTTGGAAATTCTTCCATAATGGTAAAGTCTCTTTGTATAATTGGAAGACATCTTTTTGAACAAGCAAATTTTATGTCATTGGACCCCAAATGAATTATAATACAATCTTGAAAAGGGAATTTTGATTTGCAAAAATGAATGGTTTCTAATAATTGTTCCCATTTCATTCCTCATTTTAATTTCAAGTTTATCTTCATGAAATTCTAAATTTCTTTTACAAAGTTCTAATGCCCTTTGTTCAACCCAGTACACAAAAGAACATCCTACAATCCAAACAATATATTTTTTTGAATATTTCAAAAAGAAGGTCTGGTTGGTTTGTCACATCAATCAGAATACTTCAAATTTTCTAGCGAAGCAGAGAAGAACTATTTACAATTGGAAACGGTGATTCCGATATAGTCTGTCCAGGAAACTTCGTACTAAAATTTGTCATTACTGTTAATGAACTGGTAAAGATTCTCAAACTTGTTCTAATGCCCTTTGTTCAGCCCAGTACACAACAGAAGATCCTACAATCCAAACAATATATTTTTTGAATATTTTAAAAAGGTCTGGTTGGTTTGTAACATGAATAAGAATACTCAAAATTTTCCAGTGAAGCAGAGAAGAATTATTTACAATTGGAAACGGCGACTCCAACAGTCTGTCCAGGAACCTTCGTATTAAAATTTGTCATTACTGTTATTAATGAACTGGTAAAGATTCTCAAATTTTTCTATTTTCAGTATTTGGAGAATCTGTAGAAGTAAACAATACATATACTCAATCCAAAAAGAGACAAAATGATGAGAATCATAGCTTTTGTGTGATTGTGAAATATGTTGTTCCAAGAAATGTTTTTGTCCGTAATTACGCTTGCATATCTTACAACCCGTCAGTGGATAAGCATACCAGGGAAGATGATCTTTAATAGCATATCTTTTTACATGCATAAATTTACAAAGACAGATAGGACATGTTCTTCCTTTTTTGAAGTTGTACAGGGTAATTTGGTTGGGATTTCAGGTGACACATTTTCATGAGGAGCATAGTCAGGTACAAATTGCCATTCTTCTTCCATCTTGATGCTAAATAGAAGATGCTACAAGGATATATATATATACATGATCTCTGATTAAAATTTGTGCATATTCCCACCGAAGCAATGTCAATTAAGCATAAAAATATGAATTTATCTCTATATCATCAATGCCAAAACTATAATATGGCATAAAATATATATATTACACATAAAACGAAAATGTATATTTTCAGTCCTCATTTAGATCATAATCATCAAAATAAGCAGGGTTTCTTCGATTCCTCTTTCCTCTACATTCAGCAGGATTATCAAACAAAGACATCAGAGTATCCGACGCCATTGAATGAGAATTCTGAGACATGTTGGTTTGATCATCATCATAAAAAGTTTGGTTTTCATTAAAAAAAAACTCTGGAAGATTATAATCTTCAAGATCATTGTGAACACTCTCATCAATGTCAAGATTTTCTAAAATTTTGTTTCTTAATCTAGATAACCATACAGGAATATTTCGGTCTGTATAATTTAATTCTGTCATGATGTTTGACCTTTTCTTTTTTTCTGTTTTTGATCTTAAATAAATAGGTCATTTTATTTCCTTTTTGAAATAGGGACCTTTCCATGGGGGCTTTAGTTTTGGGCTTTGACCCAATGTCAGCATAATTTAATTTGTACACAATATCCCCACACTGATATCTATTATGTAAAGCTTTTAAATCATAGTCCCTTTTTTGTCTATGCTAAGAAGTTCTCTAGCTTCACAATGAGTAGATTCTATCTTTGATTTGAGATCTTTCACATAAGTGTTTGTATCTTTTCCTTCCAAATTATCAGAGGTACCTAAAAAATGTCTAATGGTTGAATGACATCTCTACCTAACATCATCTCATTTGGCGTAAATCCTGTTCGTCTTTTTTTTTCAAGCCCTTATTGCACCTGCAATCTTTGGTTAATAATCATCCCATGTGTCTTGCTTATTTTTTAAATAACATCTTAGAGCTTGCAAAAGTGTTCTGTTGTACCTTTCTACCTGACCATTAGATGCTGGATGATAGAGAATTGTTCTTGTTTTAGCAATTTGTAGAAGTTACAAATTTGATGCATAATAGCACCATCCATGTTTTTACCCTGATCAGTATGTAATTCTAATGGGCAACCTAACCTACAAATAAAATTTTCAACAAAATTCTTTGCAATAGGTTCTGCCCTTTGATTGGGTAAGGCGAAACATTCAATCCATTTTGTAAACTGGTCAACAATTATTAGGGCATATTTATTACATTTCTTTGTTTCAGGTAAAGATCCTAAAATATCCATGTGTACTCTTTCTAAGGGAAAACCAGAATGATATTGTCCTAACTGTGTCCTAGCTTTGATGTTGGCTTTTTTGTTTTCATTACACTACTTTACAAGATTTTACATATTCTGTACAATCTGAACGCATATTATACCAAATTGCATATTTTTTTTTATTTTTTCAAAAGTATATGTTCCTAGATGTCCTGAAAGTTGAATGTCATGAAACAGTTCAAGGATTTCTTGTTTCAAACTTTCTGGTACTACATATAACAATCTAAGTGTACTAGGATCTTCCCAGAAATAGTACAGAATGCCTTGCTTTGTTTGTAATTGAGATTTGCACAACCAAAAATGTGTAATGGTCTAACTAGATAGCTGTAATTCTTGAATAGATGGTTCATATTTGTTTTTTTAGCCATAGTATTATTTGACTAATGTCTCGATCTGTTCTTGAGAACTTTTTATTCTTTTATTGTCTAATATGTTCGTAGGTTGATCTTTTGGTATTGTTTTTGTTCATTTTACCGATATGGGAACTACATAATCTACATCCTCCTCAAAAGTTTACCATTATTTCCTAGCTGTAGTACAAAAGGTGCAACCCCCACATGGAAGAGAATTGAGTGGAATATTTGCTTTATAATCATTACATGATGGTGTTGGATTAGGAATTCTTGACAATGCATCTGCATTCTGATGATGTTTACCCGATCTATATTGAATAACCATATTGTATTGGGCTAGTTCTTCTAACCACCTATCTAACTGACCTTGAATATTCTTAAAGTTCATTAGCCAGATAAGACTATTACGATCAGTCCTAACTACAAAAGGTCTTCCTAATAAATAATGTCTATATTCTCTGGCAAAAACAACAATAGATAGAAGTTCTTTTCTTGTTTTACAGTACTTTCTTTGTTGAGATGTTTAAACTTTACTAGCAAAACAAATTGTTTTTTTTCTGTACCATTTTGAACTTGACTCAGTTCTGCGCCAATGCACTTATAAGAGGCATCTGTGTCTGATATTAACATTTCATCAGGATCGGGATGATGCAAAACATAGCATGTAAAAGAGAATCTTTAAAGTTTTCAAATGCCTCTTGATGTTCAACAGTCCATTTAAATCCTGATATTTTATTGACCAATTTGTGTAAAGGTTCAGCATACTCAGCGAAGTCTCTTACGTGATCTCGGTGGTAATTCACAAATCCCAAAAAAGACTCCAATTCTTTCACATTTGTAGGTACAGAAGGATATGGAGATAACGAACAGTATTCAATCTCAAAGTCCATAAAACAATACAAAATAAGAGGAGAGCAAACACGGACCCCCGAAACATCAGAGGTGGGATCAGGTGCGATGGAGGAGTGAGCATCCCCTGTCGACCGGTCACACCTGCCGTGTGCTCCTTGTCATGATCAGGAAATAACGGAAAAAATCCGTCGTCAGTTCAATTCAGTGTATAAATAATGGACTAGCAATTGGTATGAAAAACGTCAGTCAGCATTTGACTCATTGATACATTGAATTTGCTGACAAGGTCATTGTATCGAGCTTAGAACTTACGAAATGATCACTTTAAACGAGACTGTTGATATTCTTGTTTCATCAACTTGCTTGTCAATAATTTACCTCGTTTTAGAAACTGTTCATACGTAGAGCATGCTCTTGCGTATCGAATCAACTGAGATATATATACTCCGTATGCAGGTGATGAAGGTATATTGCTGCATAAGTAAGGGAAGTTGACGATAGAAAAAAAAGTCATCACGTTTATCATATAGGTTGGTTGTTAGATTACCATTATTGTCTTTTTCAAGTAAAATATCCAAGTATGAAACAGAAGTGTCGGACTCTGTGGTATATTTTATCTTAAGCTCACCAGGATATATCGAATCGACGTAGGAATGGAAATTAATATCAATTGACAATACGTCGTCGATATATCTAAATGTCGAGTTGAAGGCCACAGCAAGTGTTTTCCTCTTGTCACGCATAAGATTTTGCATAAATTCTGCTTCATATGAATATAAAAATAAGTCTGCTAATAACGGAGAGCAATTTGTACCCATGGGTATTCCAATAGATTGCTGGAATACCTCGGTCTCCAAAAACAACACACTGGGTGAAAAGTCCAGTTTCCGCAAAACTTATTCGTAAGCCGCGGGTTTACACACACCTCCTAACCTCATTAGCATAAATCGGAAGAATTCGGAGATAAACGTAATAAAATATGAACAAAATCCGTATACGTCCGAACAGCTTTCCTCGCGAGAATTCAGCGAGACCAAAATGCTAGAGGTGAAAATCGAGAGAGAAATTCAACATGAGAAAAGAGGTAAAACTTTATGTTATCTCGATTTATAAGATTTGTAAATTGCAAAAAGTTGAAAAACAAACGTTTCTTTACCTGAAAAGTGAAAGTAGATTTGCAGTTTCTTATTATGTCAAGTGCTATTGCACTTTAAAGTGTCAAAACAGCACCTCTCTATTTTGTAAACATGTTTCCACGTGGAAGGGAGTAGTTTATGTCGGTCAAGATTAACCCACATACATTGATTTAGTAAACAAAACACTCGTAAGTAGAATTTCATTTATTTTTTCGATTACCTGTAGCACAAAATGGCTAAATATTTTAGGACATGTTTGTCAAATGCTGTTAATAGCATGTTTTAAATAGAAGAGAAATTACAGGTGTGCTATAGTTCGTTCTGACTTGTAAGGTAGTCTACTAAGCATGCATATGCAGAGTTACGCGTATAAAAGTCTATTCTTACTTATCAATACCCAGTGATTTGTGAGAACCATATGTGTTTTTTTCAGATACCAGGAGACTAAATTTAATTCTATCCGTACTCGTGTGTAGCACAAGAAGTTCTTCCGAATTTCCTCTACACATATACATGTGTACTTGGATAAAGGATTAAAGGTTTGTTTACATTTTGCAGTTTTATTAGTGTCAGCTGTTTATATCAATCATGCAGTTTTCACTATAGCCTACTGATCAAAATATGGTTGTTACTTTTCTAATTTAGTAATTTAATATCATAGAATTTATGATCAGATGATGTCAATGCAGTTCTCACATACTTGTGTATATATCAGGTATAAAACTTCACATATGCAGTTGTCGCCCGCGTGGCGCAGTGATTAGAGCATCTGCTCTAGAGTTGGGAAGTAAGGAGTCAATCCTTACGTCGCAAGTTCGAATCCCACTGTGGGTCGTGGAGACCTGAGTCCTTCGGATGAGACCATATAAAACCGAGGCCCCGTGTCGCTGTAGGTGCTGGCACAAAAATGATACCTCCCTGCTCAAAGGCCCTCAGTGCCGAGCATAGGACAAAATTTGTACCTTTCCC
>NW_026929312.1:0-37201 GCF_032062105.1 Saccostrea cuccullata | reverse complement strand
GATTTACAGTATATAGTGTCAAACTGACAGAAAGCATAATAATGTATCTTAGTGTAGTCTACTTGTGTGCCAAGTTATACTGAAATCAGGCCAAAACTGTTGGAAGAGTAGCATTTTAAAAGCATTTCACAGAAATTTCTATTTTTAGTAACCACTGCAACACTGTTCATTGAAATCAAAAACCGATATATAGAATTATGTATCTTAGACTCTTAGTGAGGACGGATGCCAATGCATTACTATCACATAAGCTCTTCTGGTCTCTAAAAATGGGGTTTGGTTTTGGGGTGTTGTGGTTCATAACATATACTTTTTCTGTGGTGTGTTCAAGACCATATACTGAGGAAAGACTGAACACGGCCCCATCCACTCCGAGGGTGCATATAAGGGTCATGATGTGAACAAACTGGAATCTTCACTACCTGGGGGTGCTTCCATATAACTATGACCAACCATGGCCCTGCTGTTCTTGAGGAGAATTTTGAAGGTAAATTTTCCTATGTATTCATATTTACTTCATCCCCCATTGTAGCCCCATCCTATGCCCCGAGTCATGATTTGAACAAACTTGAATCTACACTATCTCTGAGGATGCTTTCACATGAGTTTCATCTTTCCTAGCCCAGTAGTTCTTGAGAAGATTGTTAAAATATGCAATTAATTTATTACTTATTCACAATTATCTCCCCCTTGGAAGAAGGTCTTGCCCTTCAATTGAAAAAAATTGAATCCCCTTCATCCAAGGATACTTCGTGGCAAGTTTAATTAAAATTGGCCTATTGGTTCATGAGAAGAAGATGAAATTTTTAAATATGAAAAGTTTATGATGACAACTACAACAATGGACAAATTTTGGAAAGGGACTGTGAATTAACCATATAATTAACACTAACCCTATACACTGTACATGTATCAATGTTTTTTACTTACTTAATTCCAAAAATTCAGCCACTTCGTTGAGAATTTTTCTTTTGTCTTTTGTGTATTCATCAAAATCAATCACTAAAATTTGATTCTGTGGATAGATATTCAACCAGTCCATCAGGAATACATAGTACATACCTACTCGCAGCCTTGCCTAGAAAAAAAAATACTGGTACAGTAAAACACAGTAAAAACAAAGTGCTAGAGATGGGCGATTCTATTTTGTTATAAGCTTAATTTGTTATATCCAATATGTTTGCAATATAATTCAAAAACACGGCCGGGGCAAGAAAATCACTTTGCTGCAAGCGGAAATTAATTATAAGCATGTTTGCTGTGTGTATTTTTACTGTACTCTGTATACTAGTGTGGTTCAATTTTTTCAAAGTGAAAATTTTCACAATGCTTCTTTTAATATTGAGAAAGAAAATCTTCATTTTCAAACCACAAATTTAATTCCCCACAAACCAATATTTTTTTCCTTAAACCTCGAAAATTTTACCCCACGAAAATATGTGATTTTACAGTAGCTGTATTATTGTTGAAATTTTCAGGATTTGGGGAAAATAATGCTAATCATGATGTCATATTGCATTGACTAGTCAAAAAATTATATCGTTTTTTTATAGATAGGCAGTCACTAATGGTCGATCTAATTAAGAAATAAGTCTTGCGTGGACCAAATTTTTAGAGAATACACCCTAATAGTCAAGAGATTTTCTTGGCAAATAAAATCAAGCCAGAAGGGCAAGCTATGGGTTTTTATTTCCTAACAAAATCTCAAGGCAGAGGGGTACAACTGGAATTATTTCTATTTTGCTACAGTGACATCACAACTGAATGGGTTTTTTTTTTTATTCATTTGTATCTCAAGAATTAGAACAAGTTAAGGATGTAATCCAAACCCATTGATTTTTTCCCCACCAATTTTCATCGCAAAGATAGACACCTCTATCCTTTCCTAGTGAAAGCAGTTAAAAGTAGAGGATAATGATTTTTGGTAATTTGTTGATTACATTTGTGATTTACTGGAGAATAATGGCAGTGACATTTCTTTGATTTAAAAATATTACATTTAGAGGTGTATTCTTTTTAGCTATTGACTGAATGCAGTGTCCATTAAATCAAGTACATTGCTAAATGTCTAAAAATGTACATGTATATCATACATTTACATCTAGCACATTCAGATAGCGCTAAATTAAATCTAAGCTAACTTGTTGAAAAATGGGTTTCTGCCAAATATCTTAACACACCAAATATAATACATAGTCCCTTTTCATTACCTTGTAGTTTTCTAATGATGAATTGTATGCACATGTGCGAACAGAGAACTGGGCTTGACAGAGTTCTTGCTTCCTGACCGCCCTGTGTACAGCTTGGTGAAAGTCTTCTAGTGACAACAGATAGTGAGCAATAGGAGCCTCAAACAAGTAGTCAGAATACAACCTTAAAAAAAGAAAATAGGATTCACATACAATGCATCCACATATCTAGGATTATAGAAGGGGGATGCTCATCGACTGTAGTAAATATTTTTGCTAATCAAAACAGGAAATCAATAAATGCACGAAGAATTGAGATATAAATCAATCACAGAAAATTCAGAATGCATTTTCACTATATAATCAATAGAGCACTGCCCTAACACCAGATCCCTTGACCCAAGGGCAGCCATGACATTCACTAACATAGGTAATCAGAGATTACAGAGCTCACCTCAACGAATGTTGTCTTTAAGTAAGGCAAATTAAGTCACACAATTAACCAACAAAAAGTGTACATCCAAAAATGCAAAATTTATGCAATTTTGATACTTTGGAATAGACCTATATAAAAACTTAAAACTAGTTCTTCATCATGAAAATGTAATTAAAATCCAGCATCTGAAGCAAGATTGAGAGTTTTCATCCCTTGATGCATCATTTGTGCAACTTTGGTTTATATAAGCCTTATAGTTTTTTGGTGATAGACCTGCACCCACAACTTTTACGAGGTCTATTATCTGGAAAATGTATGTCGAATTCAGCATCTGAAGCAAGTCCATTAGTGTGCATCCTTAAAGATGTATCATCCATGCAAGTTTGTTCAATATAGAGCTCAAAGTTACTTGGAAATGAAACCTGTATAAAAAACTAACCTTTTCACTAATCCGAAAAATGTAGGTCAGATTCAGCTTCTGAAGCCAGCCTAGTAGAATGCACCCTTAGATGTACCATCCATGCAAGTTTGGTCATTATAGGGCTCAAAGTTACTTGGAAATGGATCCTGCACCATAAACTTTAACCTGTTTACTCATCCAGAAAATGTAGGTCAGATTCAGCATCCGAAGCAAGACTGGTAGTATGCATCCTAAGATGTACCATCCATGCAAGTTTGTTCATTATATGTCTCATAGAAACTTGGAAATGAAACCTGCACCAAAAATTTTAACCTGTTCACTCAACCGGAAAATGTAGGTCAGATTCAGCATCCGAAGCAAGTCTAGTAGAATGCATCCTAAGATGTACCATCCATGCAAGTTTGGTCATTATAGGGCTCATAGTATCTTCGAAATGAAACCTGCACCAAAAACTTTAACCTGTTCACTCAACCGGAAAATGTAGGTCAGATTCAGCATCCGAAGCAAGTCTGGTAGTATGCATCCTAAGATGTACCATCCATGTAAGTTTGGTCAACATAGGGCTTATAGTTACTCGGAAATGAGACCTACACCAAAAACTGCACCAAAAATGTTAACCTGCACCAAAAACATTAACCTGGTCATTCCTTTGCTGAAATTGCAGCATCTGAAACTTTGACTGGTACAATGAAACAAATAAGAAACATCTTCCATGCATGTCTAATCAATATAGGACATAGAAGTACTTAAAAAGAAAACTGCTCCAAAAAACTTAACGCTTCTTCTAGCACTAGCTAGTGGGTTAACCCTTTAGCTCAGTCAATAGAGCGTTGGATTTTAAATCTGAGGGTTGTAGGTTCGAGCCGCAGTGTGGACACCCCCAGCTAATCGGTCATATTGGCACCCAACTACAAAACCCACATGGTGAGTGGTGTTTATAGTCTTGTGTGTGAGATTTCTCAGGGGTAAGAAATCTCAAGAAAAAGAAGTAGGAAATGTAACAGAGTTTTAAGTGGCTATGTGTTGTAAATTGTTAGGTCACGCTCCTACTAGCACTGGCTAGTGGGTTAACCCTTTAGCTCAGTCAGTAGAGCGTTGGATTTTAAATCTGAGGGTTGTATGTTCGAGCCACAGTGTGGACACCCCCTAGCTAATCAGTTATAAAATAATTTAAAACGCATTTTCATGATATAACCATCAGAACCCCACCCTGATACCAGAACCCCTTACACAGGGGCCATGAAATTCACAAATTTGGTTGAGGCATTACAACTTTATACTAAATTAGTTTATTTAATACCCAGAAGCAGAGGAGGAGATTTTAAAAGAATTAATGCATTTTCACTATATAATCAATAGAGACCTGCCCTAACACCAGAACCTCTGACCCTGGGGCCATAAAATTCACAATTTTGGTAGAGGCACTCTTGCTCATAATAACTATGTACTTAGTTAGTTTATTTAATACTCAGGAGCAGAGACGAAGATTTTCAAAGAATTAATGCATTTTCGTAATATATTCAATAGAGTCCCGCCCTAACACCAGAACCCCTGACCCTGAGGCCATGAAATTCCTAATTCTGGAAGAGGCACTCTTGCTCATAATAACTTTGTACTTAATTAGTTTATTTAATACCCAGGAGCAGAGGAGAAGATTTTCAAAGAATTAATGCATTTTCACCATATAATCAATAGAGCCCTGCCCTAACACCAGAACCCCTGACCCTGGGGCCATAAAATTCACAATTTTGGAAAAGGCACGCCTACTCATCATAACTTTGTACTTATTTAATTTATTTATTACCCAGGAGCAGAGAAGAAGATTTTTAAAGAAATAATGCATTTTCACTATATAATCAATTGAGCCCCGCCCTAGCATTAGAACCCTGACCCTGGAGCCATGAATTTCACAATTTTGGTAGAGGACTCAATGATTATTACATTCATGCTAACAGTTTGACTTCTTAATGTCCAGGAGTTAAGAAGAAGATTTTTAAAGATCGCATTAATTTTAGTGGTTTTGGCCCCACCCTTCAGGCCCCAGGGGGGCAGGGACCATGAAATTTACAATTTATGTTCCCCTTCACCCATAGATGCTTTATGCCAAATTTGGTGGAAATTGGTTGAGTGGTTGCAGAGAAGAAGCTGAAAATGTTCAAATGTTAACACACCATGAACGACGCACGACGAAAATGGATAGCAATAGAATGCATTTAAAAATGCATTTCCACTATATAGTCAGTAGTGCCCAAAACCACAGGAACCCCTGACCCTAAGGCCATATGTAGTAGGAAAGGAGAAATGCATAAAAAAAAACAACATATGGCTGGAATGGGAATCGAAACCGGGCCCCAAACTACTAGTCAGGTGCTCTAACCACTGAGCTATCCAGGCTGATAACCATGGTCTGTAAAAGCCTGAACTTCTACATTCCTTCCTCTATAAACAGTCTTTGACCTCAAAGACACCAGAGTCCTAAAGCCCTGCGAGGAATTATTAATTTACAGATACACGGTAACCTGAACAAGGCCCCCACACTGGCCACCAAATGTAGAAGGGAAGGAGAAATGCATGAGGAAAGCATATGGCTGCACTGGGAATTGAAACCGGGACTCCTCTATTACTAGTCAGGTGCTCTAACAATTGAGCTATCCAGGGGCCGAAATCCACGATCCGTAAAAGACTGAACATCTACATTTACCAAACACACATATGCTCATCATAAATTCTTTCCTAGCATTTAGCCAAATAGAGGAGGGTCACTTTCCAAATTCATTTCGCCTTAATGAATCTCTATAGTATTTTACAGGAGACATTTCTTTGGGGAGGGGGTCTTAGATCACTTTTTAATATGTCTGAAAATTCAGAAGGGGGAAGACCCTTTCCCAACACCTAGATCCAACATCTACATATAACTCTGAATATTGTCATGGTGTTATCTCCCCATTCTAGATCTCATATCTACAAATAACTCTGGATATTGTCATGGTGTTATCTCCCCATTCTAGATCTCATATCTACAAATAACTCTGGATATTGTCATGGTGTTATCTCCCCATTCTAGATCCCATATCTACAAACAACTCTGGATATTGTCATGGTGTTAGGCCCAAAAAAATTAATCAATAGTTTCTCAGGCACCGCCACATCAGTTCAAAAACGGCTGCATTGATCAATTTTATTGACATATTGAAGAGAGATAACTCAATTTTCTATTTTTCCAACTTGAAAAAGAAAATCGAGTTATTTCCCTTTTCATAAATACTAAGATAAACATTCTTATTAGAAAAACAATACATTTCCTCTAAATTTTCAGTAAAATATTCATTAACTTCTAAATAAATGTTTGGAGTAACATTATTTAAAGTTGAATACATATTACAACCACTTTCAGCGAACAAAAATTAAGAATTGGTAGATATTATCATTTTATTGAACAATTGGCTTAGAAAAGGTGTTAAACCTGCTTCAAAAAAAAAAAAAAAAAAAAAAAAAAAACAAAAAAGCCTGCCTGCCGCATTGAATTCTGTTTTTTTTGGCCTGAGAAACTATTGCTTAATTTTTTTTGGCCTTATCTCACCATTCTAGATCCCATGTCTACACATATCTCTGGATATTGTCATTGTGTTATCTCCTATTCTAGATGCCAAACATTCTGTAAATGTAACCTGTGTCATTCACATTTTTATGCCCCCCTAAATGAAGTTTTGGGGGGTATATAGTTTTTGTCATGTTCGTCTGTCTGTCTGTCTAGCTGTCTGTCTGTCTGTCTGTCTGTCTAGCTGTCTGTTTGTCCGCAAAAACTTTAACCTTTTGATTTAGTGGAGCTATGACATTCATATTTCACATGTGTATTCCTTGTGACAAGACCTTTCTTTGGGTACCACCGAATTTAACCTTCTGACCTTGACCTTGGAGTTTGACCCACTTTTTAACAAAAATTTTGAACTTTTTCTTTGGCCTTATCTTTTGAACAGTAGATACCAGGACATTTATACTTGACATATTTAGTCTTTGTGGAAAAACCTTTCATTGGATCCAACAACCTTGACCTTTTTACCTTGGAGATTTCTGTAATTATAAAAAAAACTTTAACCTTGGCTATAACTTTTGAAAATAAAGTGCTAGGGCTTTAAAACTTCCCATATGTAATCCTTATAAAAAGATGCTACATGGGATACCAAGAACCTTGACCTTCTGACCTTGGAGTTTGACCTACTTAAAGATACAACCTTGACCAGAATTTTAAAAGGGTTAAGACTAGGGCTTTCATGCTTCACATATTTAATCCTTGTGACAAGACCTTTCATTTGATACCAAAAAACTTGACCCTTTGACCTTGACCTTAAAGTTTGACCCATTTTTACACAAAAATTCCAAACTTTTACTTTGGCCCTAATTTTTAAATGGTAGATACGAGGAATTTCATATTTCATATATTAATTCTTTTTGGTAAGACCTTTCATTTTAAACCAAGAATTTTGATTTTTGACCTTGACCTTGGAGATTTCCATACTTACGAAAAAACTTTAACCTTGGTCATAACTTTTGAACAATAAGGGCTAGGGCTTTCATACTTCAAATTTGTAATCCTTGTGAGAAATTTCATTGGATATCAACAACTGTGACTTTGGAGTTTGACCTACTTTTTACAAACTTTAACCTTGGCCATAACTTTTGAACAGTAGGGGCTAGAGCTTTCATATTTCACATATGTATACCTTGTGACAAGACCTTTCATTAAATATCAAGAACCTTTACCCTTTGACCTTGACCTTGGAGTTTGACCTTCTTTTTACAAACATTAACCTTGGCCATAACTTTTGATGGTAAGGGCCAGCGCTTCCATACTTCCCATATGTAATCTTTGAGACAAGGCCTTTCTTTAGAAATCAACAACCTTGACTCTTTGACCTTGACCCCGGAGTTTGTCCTACCTTTAAAAATGTTAACCTTGGTCATAACTTTTGAACAGTTGGTGCTAGGGTTTTATATTTTACATTTGTATTTCTTGTGAAAAGGCCTTACTTTAGGTACCAACATATTTGACCTGCATTTGAGAAAGCTTAACCTTCGCTATGTTGCCATACAGGGCATCAGTGTTTCACAAACACATCTTGTTTAGATTAATTTACATTTACTTACCTTTCCACGGGATCCCGCAGCATTATAATGATTTTTAGCCCTGGAAGCAGTTTATGTATAAAAAATGGAAGGACATATTTTGGTTCTTTTAGTCCTTCATTTCCAGGGAAGTTTTTCCAGTCCCAACTATCAAATGCAACATCTGCAGAACCATCCCCTTTGAGAAAAATCAGAAATATCTGACAAATGGTACTCTTCTAGTTCCAGCTTAAAATACTAAAAAGAAACTCTAGTGCTTTAAACATTTTAATTTTGCTTGTAGTTGTAAGAACAGGTATTTTCTACTTTTAAAACATAGAATTATTTCTAAAATGAAAACATTCACTTAGCTAAAGTATATATTATAATACATGACCTGTAAGTCATATTTTTTGTCCTCCAGAGAGCGAAATATTTTACACTAAACATTTCAGGTAGTCTCACTAAGATATAAATATTGTTTCTAATCTCACCGGTAATCAAAGAAGAAACCTGCTTGCCAGCAGTTAGACGGGTTTTCATTTCATCAAAATTCATAGTGTAGTCATTCAGATGCATACCCCCTAAAATTAATGGTGATAATGTATCAGTATATTAAAAATTCCTATGACAATGATTTGTATGAATTAATAATACTACCACATCACATTTTAAAGAATCTAGAACCTTATTTTCAAAATGCTCAGAAAAGATAATGGTAAATTTTAGGCCTAATTAGACAGTCACTGATGTTTCTTAACATAAACATGCACTTTTATTACAAGAGCCTTATATTTTCCAATACAATCATATTAATAAACATAAGTACATGCAGTTATTGGCAGATGCAGAGATACATAGAAGCTGACAACAGATTCATACAAAAATAAATCCCACACTTTGGCATGCCTCAGCAAAGAATGTGCTACAATTTCAAGCATCTGCAATGAGTAGTTGCTGAAAAAACTGTGATTTGTTATGGAAAGACACAAGGGCGTACAGACGGACAAACACACAAAGGTAAAAAAGTATACACCCCTCTCCTTCAGAGTGGGGTTATAATTAAACCAAACATATTTATAATTATAGAATTTATGGGGGTAATGAAAATGTAAAAAGTTTACAGATAAACAGACAGACAGTCAACTAGTAATCAGAATAGCTCACTTGAGCTTTCAGTTCAGGTGAGCTGGTAACAAAATGTATCAAAAACTCACTGTAGCAGTTTCTATTGAAATACATTGGTTCCTTCTTCTTGCCTGGCAGGACCTCCTTGTGCTGAGCTAGATGGTAGTACAGACTAGTGGTTCCTGATTTTGGCATACCAATAATCATGAAATATGGAAGGCATCTTATAGTATTGTATCCTCTTTCACATTCCTCATAGCATGGATTTTTTAAGTGTGGAAGATACACAAAAGTACTCTGCAATTAAGTTTTATATACTCAACATAAAACATTCATGATCATGATTGATTTCTTTAAAAATGTCAAATCATATTTCTAAAATTTGGGAAATCCTTGGAGACTGATGACATGTCCTCCTACAGTTTTACCTCTGAAATAGCTGCATATGCAGCAGTGCTTCCGCGACCGATATCCAAAAACTGGGTTTTTTGTTCGATTGTATATGTCGAAAATGTCCGCGGAAGTGGCTATCTAATATAGCGCATCCGTATTAAACACAGTAAAAGAGTTCCCTTCAGGGGAAATAACTCACCTAATTGAAATGGGGAATTAAACTTAGGTCCCGTGTTGCAATAAGTGCTGGCATAAAAAAGATCCCTCCTTGATCAATGGCCATGAGTGCAGAGCACAGGACAAAATTTGCTGCTCTCCACCGGCAAGTGTGGCATCTCCATATGAGTGGAAAATTCTTGAGAGGGATGTTAAACAACATACAAACAAAACTAAATTGATGAAATTCCAAAAGCAGATCATTGTGACCTACTTCTTAGTTTATCAGTATAATTAAAAGCTTTTGAGCCATAGACACTCGGTAACTCATTTGATAATTAAAAATTTGCAAAGGGAGGGATTCTAAAGATGGCCAATATTTTTTTTTTAAAAATCAACACACCACACAAATGGCCATAGCATGATAACCCTTTGAGTCTTTGGCTAAGAAGAGCTAAAAAAAAACTATTATAATTATTATTAAATATTTGCTTTGATGCTTTGCGCAATATTAAGTATGTATTCTGATTGGCGTGCATATAGCCAATTGAATACAACCGGTTTTTCATTTTGTGAGCTTGAGCCATGTGCGAATGTTTTGTTTTGTACAGGTGAATTTCTATTTTTAGCATTTCTTTACGTATGACTGACCAGTGACCTACCATGTACCAATGGATTTCGTTAAGGGGTACCAACCCTCTGATAAGATAGATAACTTTTGAAGTACAAAATATGAATACTACTCACAGTTTTCTTAATCAGTTTCCTAATTGAGACCTCTGACAAGTCAATTTGATGAGATCTAATTTATGATGGAAACATTGCTTTCTATTTCTTTTGCCAATTTATTTGCAATTGTTTTATTATATTTAACAATAAAACATTTTAATCCAACATCAAAAGCCTTATTAATTGAATAATTAAGTTGTGTCTTTTTAAGGACCATTTTAAAACTGGTCGGTTTAATGTTTCCAGTACTTAATACACCATTTTTGTTAGCATAACACTTTTTTCCACATGAAGAAATATTTAGAAGAAAGATAACTCCTCCTCAGATGTATTTTTTTTCTTACACCCACATACAACATTGTGATTTTCTGACTTAGGAAGCATCGCTTCATGATGTTTTCGAACATGATTTTAATAGGTATTGATACTAAGTATTATTTTTAAATGCACCTCATATCTTAAATTTAATGTTGTAATAATAAATCTTTAGTTACTCTTTCTGTTCTCCGTGTTCAATTTCTTCATATCATGATGTGACATAAAAATCATTTCTGAAAAAATAAGCAGCGCTCCATACTTCAAACTATTTTCCATGTGACTCTAATGTTATTGTTGATTATGAAAATCAATATAACAAATTTTCAATTTTCTAAAGTGAAATTTATAGCAGAGGGTCGGGACCCCTTAACTAATTCATATGCATGTTTTACTAACACGTTCACTATATAAAGTAAGAATCAACCCTCCGAAATCCCCACCCCAAGCTCTTCAGCCTTTACAGCAGCAGATCACATACAGATTCTATCACAGATCGATTCAATCGATGTACAGCATATATTAGTTCTCATTTAATACTGGATGCCTGGTAAGATGTTCATTAATCTTGTATTTCATTTACTTGTTTAATTCATGTGAATAATTAAAATATCTATTAATTATTACTTTTCGTAAATGTTGAAATGTCTTTTGCTTGGTGTTTGTCTATGTGTTGTTTTGTATGAGTGTTGCGAGAGCGTTTTTCTATTTTCTAGGTTATTCATTATATCCATTAAATTAATAAATTGTTAAACGACCAATCGACCATTTGAATCCTTCGAACAAGACGGTGACCCTGTGACACCCAAAATGAAAGCAGTATTTAGTATAGCTTTAAGAAATGAGAATAATTAATTTTAAAACTTACTGAATTCATATGCATGTAATCACAAAGTTTCTCTTTTTGTCCCGTCCATTTCTGCTGTGATCTGTTTTTCTGCTTTTTCCCTTTAGTTCTGTCTGATAGTTTTCTCTCTGAGCAGAGTGTGTCCTCTAGTGATACAATGCACTGTCCTCTCCCTTGGAGATCCCTCTCAATGTTATGACATGTGCGATTTAAAACACTAAACTCATACTTTTCATTAACATCCAAAAATACATTCTTATTCTTCTTGTTTAAAATGTCTCTCAGCATGATATTTGCCTTGTTCTCAAATTTCTCATTTTTAATCTGGTCATTCAGTAACTTCCCTTTATCTCTTGAATATTTTTCCCATAAAGTTTGTAAAGTCACCATAACATTCTCATTTTTTAAAATCAGTAAAATGAAATCAGTTACATCTTCTGCCGAAAAAAATATGTTGTTAAACATATCATCTTTTTGGTATAGTTCATGTTGTTGACTGAGGGAAAAACTGAAAATGTCCTTGCTGCTTTGTCTAGATACTGGCTTGTAAAATAATTTTTTTTTTCCACCAACAAACCATAATTCATATAAAATACTGGTGACTAACACAACTGCTATCAAACAGCAAAATTTAAACTTCCAGTTCAATTTCATTGGGATGATAATCTTGAAAGGTAAGAAACTTCAATTTGCCTGAAACCTGAAAATGAAAATTTATTAAGAATTTGACATAATATGTTTGACATTTTACCAAAGTTTAATAATTCTGATCCTTAGAATGTATTTTGAATGGAATTCATAAGTTATGAAGGATCACAAAATGATTATTATAAGAAAAGTTACCTAAATTACTAAATTTGAGAGTGTTCCATATCAATATTAACCAGACCAGAATTCCGGATTTAATTATTATCTTTGTCAGTTTTGGTTCTTGATGTTAGACAGTGAAAACAATTAATGGGCTACTGATCTAAAGTTAGTTAAGTTTGAATTGGTTGGTTGATTGTTTTATGTCCCTCTCGAGAATTTTTCACTCATATGGAGACGCCACCACTTGCCGATGGAGAGCTGCAAATTTTGTCCTAAACTCAGCTCTTAGGCCTATTGAGCAGGGAGAGATCTTTTTCGTGCCAGCACCTACTGCTACACAGGACCTAGGTTTATATATATGGTTTCATGCGAAGGTCCGGTCTCCGCGTTCCACAGTGGGATTTGAACCCACGATGTTAATCAACTCTTTACTTCGCGGCTCAAGAACAGATGATCTAACCACTGTGCCACATTGAATTGGAAACAAGTTTATAAATGCAAACTTTAAATCAATAACAAAAGATCATGTTGTTTAACTACAGAAATATTCACAGAGTTTTAATTAGTAACTAATGAATTCTTAATTAATAACTATATATTATTGCAGATATACCAGAATCTGCAATTAAGCATCTATTTATTTTTTACTGCCCTACGTTTCTTAATAATGATATGGCTATAGCATTGTCAGAGTGGATCAATTTTTTAAAAGTCTGGTATACGTATGTTTTTAAAATACAAATGTATCACTAAAACAACATTTTTTTTTTTCTTGATCGTAGAAATGTGTATTTTTTAATAAAAAGATTTTCAAATTTATTACCATGTGATCTTTTTCCAGATAACCAAAAATAACAGTTTTAATATCAAATTCAATTCCCATATACATGTACTTTTAAAAATGAAGTCGTTACTTTATATAATTACAGTACTATAACACACTTGGGACGTATGACTGACTTCATATCATAAAATGACTCTAAAAATGATACATATTTTTTTTAATTAACAATACATTTGTGTATATGTACTTGTCCAACAGGTATGAGAGTGCATGGCCATGCGTCAGGAGAAAGATGTGTGTTTTGCAATTATATAAACTATATATAAAAAAAAATTTCAAGACTTTATGTATATCACTGTTAACATTATTATATTATTATTATTATTACATTACCATATTATTGTAACATATATCTTTCATTGTCAATATTAATGCATTTCTTTTTTAAAATATCACTTAGGTATGTGTTTCTTAGGCAATAGCTTAGAATAAGATTTACAGTGAAAATAACCAGAAGTCTCCGATGAGACTGTAGCTCTACTTGTATGTACATGTAACAAAGGAAAAGTAGCACTTGGATTTGAAACTTTGCAACAGGTAGTAATAAACAGAATTATATATCTTAGTATAATCTACTTGTGTGCCAAATTTTATTGAAATCAGACCAAAACTGTTAGGGGAGTAGTGTTTTAAATGAATTTCACAGAAATTTCTATTTTTAGTAACCATGACAACACCGTTCATTGAAATACAAAAACAGATGCACTAGTTTATGTATCTTAGTGTAGTCTACTTGTGTACCAAGTAATATTGAAATCAGATTAAAACTGTAGGAGGAGTAGCGTTTTGAATGAGTTTCTAAAAAAATTCTATTTTTAGTAACCATGGCAATACCGTTCATTGAATTCAAAAACTGATGCACTAGTTTATCTTAGTTTAGTCTACTTGTGTGCCAAGTTATATTGAAATCAGACCAAAACTGTAGGAGGAGCGTTTTAAAGGAATTTCACAGAAATGTCTATTTTTAGTAACCATGGCAATACCATTCAGGGAAATCAAAAACAGATGCACTAGTTTATGTATCTTAGTGTAGTCTACTTGTGTGCCAAGTTATACTGAAATACATGTAAGATCAAAACTGTAGGAGGAGTAGCGTTTTAAAGGAATTTCTCAAAAATTTCTATTTTTAGTAGCCGTGGAAACACCGTTTAGCAAAATCAAAAACTGATGAACTAGTTTTTGTATCTTAGTGTAGTCTACTTGTGTGCCAAGTTATATTGAAATCAGACCAAAACTGCAGAAGGAGTAGCATTTTGAAAAAATTGTTTACAGACAGAGATGGACAGCTAGACATCTAGACAGACGGATGGACGACAGACACCTTACCATTGCATAAGCTCTTCTGGTCTCTGACCAGTAGAGCTAAAAAATAATTCCGTCCTCCAGTTCAACTGCTCAATCACACGTGTATTGCATAGGGGCCTACATAACATCTTTCGTTCTCATCCTATCCCAGGGAAATAGGGCCTGATGATCATAGCAACATAGCACACCTTTGGCATTCAGTAATGACGATTGATAACAGGCAGCACTGGGTTGATTTTTAAAGAATACATTAGTTAGCGGTCATACTATAAAAGATTTTTGTTGCTTAGAGCGTTCCATAGTCAAATAAACATTGATTTTCCTCTAAATGTTCGTTCGTAGCACTTCATGGTTGAATTCTTTCCCTATTTTTAATGAAAATATTAATATAATACAAAAAAAGCCCACCTACAATAGTAAAACTCCAAAGCAGGCTATAAAAGTGTCATACTTTATGCCTATACCTCTTGACTTCCGGAGTAAGATCTACCTGTACAGCTATATACATGTCTAGTGTTAACTTGCAGCTAGGCTTATACTGATTTTCTTTGGAGTTCGTCTTTATATTCAGTCTGAAGTGAATTTTAACATATACAGTCAACGATCACAAACTATCACAAACTATTTGAAAGTATCATAATTAAAATTTCTTATGCAAATACTATATTTTTTCACTTACCTTCAAACTTTATTAGTATGGAGGTACATAAGCAACAAAAACTATTTTATTCAGAACCTACTAATAAATTAAAATACATGTAAAGTTGATATAAATGTATGTGTGAAAGGATTGTCGAACTATTACGGAGTCGGCCTATTGCAGACTCGGCCTATGCATTTATAATAGTACATGTACTTAGTAATAATACTTTACAAAGTAAATTAAAAGAAATATGTTTATTTTATTTTTTAAAATGATTAAGTTGGTTTTTAAGTATTATGAATAAAAAATATGTATTTTTATTCATTTGTTTTATTATTATTTAATTTATACCGAGTAACTTTATTACGAATTATGAAATATTTATTTAGCCTTGGTTGAATTGCATAAATCCTGATATTAATGTTTTTTAAAGATTATTTACAGATAATGCGATAAATAGAAAAATTGATAATTTTATTGTTTGCTTATCCATTTATGCATACCACGGCCGGTTTACTTGGATTACACAAAGGTGACACACAGAAGCCATATCTAAGGGGAGATAGAGAGCTAGGATATACAAACAATGGGACGGTGTCCCTTTGACGCTATTAGACTCAAAAACACCTATATAATTATTTCAACTCATGTTTTCTTAATTGTTAATCACATTAACTCAAATGAATGTGTATATACATGTAACCTATCAAACGAAAATTTTCCAATTTTTTTTTATTAATGAATATAAATGGTTTGCGTATATTACAAACTGTAAATACGTCTCTTCATCTAGTACTTGTATATTCTCGGACGACAAAAAGAATATGATAATTAAAAAAATCTTTAAAACCACATCAAAACAATTAAACATCTTTATCTCGATTAAGATTTATTTTGTTAAGAAACAACTGAAAAAATCCTAATTATAATTCCATACATACACCCCCTCCCAAAAAAAATCATACAATTGAAGCAATACGTATATATGCTTGGAAAAAACTTATTTTGAGAATTGTTTTTTAACCATTTGTTCTTGTTGCTTTTCCTCTCATTTCCTTTCATTCTTTTTAATATACCAAGCTTGCATCTTTTTTCAACAGGTAAATGACAAAAGTGAGAAAAAGAAGTTTTTCAGGGCAGAAAGTCCACTAATTTATGGAAATTATATCTTTACTAAAGAACAAAAGAAAAAAAAATATCGCAGCTTGTAAAATTAATAATGCCCGGTAAATACTGAAATAAAAATCGATGATTTTTATAAAATCTCTATAGATACAATGAAAAATAGTCTAAAATCAGAGGCACCTGACATTACTTATTTATCATTTATTAAAAAAAATATACCCCCTATTAGTTATTAGGGGTATACATTTAAAAAAACGTTACAATTTAACATAAATATTTTCGAAATCTCCACTGCATAAAAAATGATACAAGTTCACAAAAAATAAGTATATCTGCAGAAGTTTTATTGCATTATCTTAGTTTTTTAATTCTATAAAATTTTACATGCGTACCATAAAAAACTTAAAAAAGTTTTACTTAGTAGTAATTTTTTACTTGAAATAACAAAGATAAGTAATAGATCATTACTAAGCATTTACTTAAAATATTAAACCAATTACTGAAATATATGCTAATTACTAAATTCAAATGTTTTACTTGATTTTTGTATTTTAAAGAATTGTTTTACTTACACACTAAAAAGTTTTGCTTAGTAATTTATATTTACTTAAATTTGTTTATATAAGTAATAACATTACTTGGTCTTTACTTACATTTTACCACTACATATATTTACTATATAACTAATACTTCTATGCCCCCGTAAACATAGTTTCGGGGGTATATAGTTTTTGTCGTGTCCGTCTGTCTGTCTGTCTGTCTCTCTGTCTGTCTATCTCTCTGTTTGTCTGTTTGTCCACAAAAACTTCAACCTTGCCCATAACTTTTGATTTAGCAGAGCCATGACTTTCATGTTTCACATTTGTGTTCCTTGTGACAAGACCTTTCTTTGGGTATCACCAAACATGACCTTGGAGTATGACCCACTTTTACACAAAAATTCCAAACTTTTTCTTTAGCCATATGTTTTGAACAGTAAATACCAAGACATCTATACTTCACATATATATTCTTTGCTGGAAGACCTTTCATTGGATACCAACAACCATGGCATTTTAACCTTGACCGTCGAGATTTCCATCCTTGTGAAAAAAACTTTAACCTTGGCCATAGCTTTTGAACGGTAAGGGATGGGGCTTTCATACTTACATATATGTAATTCCTGTGAGAAGGCCATTTATTTGATACCAAGAACTCTGACTCTTTGACCTTGGAGTTTGACCCACTTTTAAAAAGCAAACCTTGACCATAACTTTAAAAGGGTTAGGGTTAGTGCATTCATACTTTACATATTTCATCCTTGTGACAAGACCTTTCTTTTGGTACAACCAAATCTGACCCTTTGACCTTGACCTCGGAGTATGACCTACATTTCAAAATTGGTAACCTTGACCATAACTTCTGAAGGGTTGGGGCTAGTGTTTCCATATTTCACATATGTATATTTTGTGGCAGGACCTTTCATTAGATACCAATAACCTTGACCTTTTGACCTTGACTTTGGAGATATCAAGAAATACCAATATATTAAATTTGCATATAAGAAAAGTTTAACCTTTGCTATGTTGCCATATGAGGGCATCAGTGTTTCACAAAAATATCTTGTTTAAATTGTATTTAATTGATTTACTTAAAACAATAATTTATTTACTGAATCAAGGAGAATTCAGAGCAGTTGCAGTACAAATAATTACTAAAATATGGTAGTCTAATCACTATCGGGATTGAATTCTTGAAATTTAATATATAATTTTGGCTTCCATGCATATTAATTATCTGTGAGGTGGAGTTATCTTTCTTCTAAATATTCCTTCGTGTAAAAAAAAGTCATACTAAAAAAAATGCTGTATTAAAGTACTTGAAACATTAAACCATTTTTAAAATGGTCCTTAAAAATATACAACTTATTCAATTCATAAAGCTTTTGATGTTGGAATTAAATGTTTTATTATAAAATATAATAAAACAATTACAAAGAAATTGGCAAAAGAAATAGAAAGTATTGTTTCCATCATACGTATTGACAACTCAGAGGGCTCAATAAGGAAACTCTGATCAAGTAAACTGTGAGTAATACTCACATTTTGGACTTCCAAAGTTATCTCTTTTATCAGAGGGTCGGTATCTTGCAGTGTTTCTCGTAAATAATGTCGATTTTGAGTAAACATGTTAAGTATTTTATTTATTTAGTATTCTTTTAAGTAATAATATTCAAAATTTTATTTATTTTCAGTATTACATTTACTCAGTAATAATTCATGAAATTTAGTAAATAGAAAGCATATTATCTCTAAATTAAGTAATAATAATTTACCAAAAATGAGTAGTTCATTTACTAAGTAATATAACTCCTATAGTTTATGTAATTCTATTGATACTTAGTAAATCATTTTATAAGTAAATGAATTCATCCTTATTACTAATTATGTTTACAATTACTAACCATGATAGTCATTTACTTGCTATTCTGACTAAATGGATTACTAATAATTACTAGTTTTTCTTAATCTAATATCTTATTTTAAAAACAACAAGTAAAACTTTTTTTAGAGTGTAAAATGCACGCTGTAGTGGTGTAAAGCTGGAAAAATAACTTCCTGTAAAAATATCATTAACTAATTGAATAAAAATTATTTAATAACATCTTTTAAATTATTATTTTTTTATACAAATTTTAATCAATTAGTTAGGTAGCAGTATGCTATATATCTTAAATTTTAGCGGTAGGCCGAGTTAGTTATAGTCCGAGTTTGTGTAGGCCGACTCCGTAATAGTCCGACTAAGTTATAGTCCGAGTTTGCTATGGGATGAGATCTCACGTTATCCAGTATAAATAAGCGAAATTTTCGATGATCTCAATTTCAGGGCCAGGAGGGCTCTTAAAAACAATTATAAGGAATGTTTTCTTGTGGAAACAGTGAAAGAATATGTTAGGAACTCACGGTTAGTAATATTTTGAGATGGCAGTTTTAAAAACATGGAGAAAAAAATCGAGAACCGAGCGCACTTTTTTGTGCGCAATAAATATACAGTTTTTTCAACGGGTGGCACTGTAGCTCTCCGGTCTATCAATATAATTTTTTTCGGAGAGCTACAGTTCTGCAGCTAGTTATGCATTTGATGCGATTTATTACACTACACAGATCTATAGTAAATTGACCCGATTCAGGCTATACTAAAAATTTTAATTTGAATATAAGAACGTGATTCCAGGAGCAAGTTATTTTTCTTTAATTTTACACTCACATAAAATGCGATTAATGTCGGTTAGCGACGATATTAAAGAAAATTCTACCACGATTATTGCAGACATCAAAGAAATGCCGCGGACATTATTCTCCAATAAATCACGAATGTCATCAAAAATTATCAGATCAGGAACACGTATCAAACCTGCAAAGATGAAATAAATATTTGACTCTAACATGAAATACTTGTTTAGACCACATCGATGTGTCGTCTTTTGCAGTCTGAACACTGTAAATTGCATCAAGTTGCTGATGAATGTCGGTTTTTATAGCAAGCGGGGCTATTCCACGGACCTCCTTACGCATTTAAACAATGTGATTTTAGTAAAAGCAGAAACATGATTTTGTTATTGTATATTCATTGAAATAAATCAATACATTTAACGAACAAATTTGAGAAATTTAAAAAGGCTATTTCTAATGCAACGAAAGCTCAAATTTTCTGCATTCCATACACATACTTGATGTACTGTGGATTTCACAACACCAAAAAGATTCCAATAGTCCTATTTCTGCTGAAGACGTCAACCAGTAGATGGCAATAGTCACCTTTTTCATTACACCGCAAAGACTCTTCTACAGTCTTTAGGACCAAGGCCAAAACATTTCCAAACATTAAACAAAATTTTAATAATTTTTCCTTCTTCGTGTATAAATTCTTATACCATTCTTTGTCCTTAAAGTCATCAAGTTCGTTTTTTCGTACCATAAATCAGAGGATCGGTTCCTCCCTAGTTTCTTTGAGGAACATTCAAAAGTTAGTCTTATACCCAAACAGTAAGAAAATACCCTTTTTCTATAAAAAAAAATCATAATTCTGAAACTGTCCATCTCCTTATTTTATATGAAAATATGAGGATTTACTAACAGTACATAAATCTCGTCTGAACGCATACCAAATTAACTTTTACTTACGTGTGTAGATTTACTTATATGTAAATTTGCACACATAAGCAAATTTTCGTCGTATGAATGGGGTATAAGAATGCTTACATATTTCTTTGACTTACTGTGGCCTTTTACCTATAAGTTTGAACTTTCATTTTGGCACAACCAAACCCCGGGGGTCATGATTTAAACAAACTTGAATCTATACTACCTGAGGATGCTTCCCATTTATAAATATGACAAAACTATGGCTTTGTTGTTCATAAGTAGATTTTTCCAATATTTTCCTATACAAAACTTTGTTCATCCAATGTGGGCCCATCCTGGTTTCAATAAATTTGAATATTCCAACCTGAGAATGCTTCCATTTAAATATGACCAACCATGGCTTTAATGTTCTTGAAATAAAGATTTTTTAATATATCCCTATGTAAAACTTTGATTGTCCATTGTTGCCCCACCCTATTCCCGGGGTTAATGATTTGAACAAACTTGAATCTACACTACCTGAGAATGTTTCAAAATAAATACGACCAATCATAGCTTTGTTGTTTTCGAGGAGAAGATTTTTAAAGATTTTCCCCCATATTCCTATGCAAAACTTGGAATACCCATTGTGACCCCGCCCGTGAAAATTTACAGACAGGCAGACGGACAGAAAGACAGACACCGGACAAAACGTGATCAGAAAAGCTCACATGAGCTTTCAGCTCAAGTGAGCTAAAAAGGTAAATCTCCTGGAGTTGACAATATCCTGAATGAAAATATTTCGTAAACATTAACTACACTTAATTATGCCTGTCTTAAAATGTTTTTACATATTAACTGATATTCTTGATTCATCAACTTGTTTTTCAATAATTTACCTCGTTTTATAAAATGTTCACGTGTAGAGTATATGCTCTTGTATATTGAATCAACTGAGATATATAAACTCTGTATGCAGGTGATGAAGGTATACATGTTTATTACCGTGATTTTACATGGACCACTTAGTAATAAATATAAATAAATACAGGATTTTTGCATATGGCTGACGTCACAATAACCGTATCAGCCCTGCAGGGCTGATATGGATTTGCAAGGCTGATACGGATCAATATCACACCCCAAGGTTAGTAAATTAAACCTAAAAAGTATTTGTGATCATACACATATTTTTTTTTGGGGGGGGGGTAAATATTAATTCTCTTAATTCTAACTTTTTGAATGTAGGGATAATCTAATTGACAATTAATAGATTATTTTCAAATTACGGTCCGGGGACATTTGAAATAGAAGTACATGTAGATAGAAACCCAAAGCATATGAGACAACGGACTATGTACATTTTAAGAAGTCCGTTAACTTAATGTGTTAAAATCTGTATTTTATTACTAAGTTTGTAATAAACATAATAAAACATACACTTTTCCACATCACATCCGGTATCAGCCCTCTGGCTAATATAGGTGTCTCGATCGGGCTGATGCAGGATGTGATATGGAAAAGGGTATGTATTATTCTCTATATATGGCACGCCAATTTCACAAAAAATGAGCTAAACATAGTTTCACAGTTGATAAACCAAGTTTATCGACTGTAAACCATAGTTTACAAACCGTTGTGACATGACCCGGCGAGTTTTCCTTTGAAGTCAAGCATACTGTAACTGCGATACAGAACACTTTTTGTGGGCGTTTCTTATGCAAATGAGCAGAAACTGTACTGTATCTGCAAAATATCAAAGATACAGTACGGTTTATTTTTAGCGATGACGGAAAGCTGTATTCATATTCAGACACAACAATCGTTCAATTCGCATGATAGCACTGTTAGTAATTACTCAAAATTTGAGGTGATTTTATTTTTAGCGATGACGGAAATTAAAGCTATATCCGTATACAGACATACCAATTGTTCAATTCGCCATAGAACTATAAAGTATTTACTCAAAAATTAAGTATTATTTAGACATGACCCGGCGAGTTTTCATTTGAAGTCAAGCATACTGTAACTGCGATGCAGAACACTTTTTGTGGGCGTTCCTTATGCAAATGAGCAGAAACTGTACTGTATCTGCAAAATATCAACGATACAGTACGGTTTATTTTTAGCGATGACGGAAATTAAAGCTATATCCGTATACAGACATACCAATCGTTCAATTCGCCATAGAACTATAAAGTATTTACTCAAAAATTAAGGTGAATTAAGAATAAAATTTTACAACGTAAAGGTATTATTGTCGGATTCAAAAATTTTAGAAAGGAGGGAGTGGGGCAGTTCACAAATTATTACTTTGACCCCCCCCCCAAAAAAAAAAGCGGAAAATCGTATTTCGTGGGGGTAGATTTATAATCAACCAACACTTATGTGCGTCATTTCGTTACTTGTTGACGAATTAAAAAGCGTATGTATACAAGTTTAGAAAAAAAAATAATTTACGAAATCGAAAAAGAAAAAAAAAACTCAAAGGAGGTGGGAGGGGGCACCAGTGAGTGCTGTATCCCCCTTTGGTTACTCTACATTTTAATGAAAACATGATCGTAAAATACCCTCCCCCCTTTTCCTTTCATCTGCTTATTTCAGTTTTGTAAATGATGACCAGTGGAGGACATTGTCGGACATTTCTTTCAGAATCGACGATCTCTCGAAGCATTTTTGTTTCAAAAATATTCCCACATGATTCTTATGTATCGAAATGTTTTGCATTAAATCGTAGCTTAAACTGAAAAAAAAATGTCAGCAAAAGCTGCATAGAGAAAAACACCCCTACGCAATCAAATCTAAATAAAATTTTTGGAAAACAAATTAATTTATGCATCCCTCAAATAATTATTTTAAAATGATACATACCTGCACGTCCATCTCACTCGGCATTTCAGATGCGAATGCTTTAAGGTAGGTCGCGAGTTTACTGCATAAAAATTCTTACGAGAAAACATATCCTGAAAATTGGATATAATGTTCCTTAGACTTTACAGCGTATTATCTGCAATTTTTATTTAATTTGCCTACGTAGTTTTAATGCTATATTACTGTAAATTAGTCGGGGATTTCAAAATGTTAAGATGAGGTGAAAAAAAATCAATATGTCTTCTCGCTAGATTTTTTGCTAAATAATTTCAATGTTTGCTTTCATATCGTTAAAATGTTGCGTTTATGGCGTTATTTATGTCTACAACGTCATTTGTTGAATGTAGTTACATTTACAGTACGAGTATAAATATCTTGACATTTGGAATATGCAAGTTCTAAAAAGTGACATAGATCCAAAATTTAATCTTATTCATCATTTAACTTATTGTGGAGACATATTAGGATGACCAGCAACTAATTTTCACTAGTATTGTGAAATTCATATTCTGAAAACAAAGTCAGAACGAACGGTATAAACATCCCCCGTGCATGAGAATTAATATGCATCGAAAACAACGCGAGTGATAAAATATTAGTTCCTGTATTTTTTAGGAAATTTATGGTCAATAGGATTTCAAGCATAATACATAGATTTGATCATTTTAATCGAAAACGGTAAAGAAAAAAAAACATCCAGATACTGAGGAAATTGGGGTTGGGGGTGGGGGTTATCTACAATGTTCTTTCTATATTTGTCGCAAGCTAATTTGTGGCCCTAACTCTCAAACATTTGTTAATTTTGAATTCTCTTACTCAAATTTACATACGCAAAATGTAAAACACTTGCATTTAGCTTTTACACTCACAGCTTTTGTTTTAAAATATAAAAAATGATACTTGTAAATTGTTTACAGTGTCATATAGTCCAGATGTTTGTATAAATTTAATTTTCAAATGCATTTCACAATTTATTAGCCAGCAAAGCAAGGCGACTACACGAGATTTAAATATATGATAACCAAATGATAATAATGATGATGAGAATTAGAAAAAAAAACCTGAGGAAAAAAGATTTGTTCTATATATTTCTATGTAAAACTTGAAATTATGATTTTAATAATTTAATATCTACACTATCAAAGGATTTTATAAGTGTGTTCTTAAGAAGAAGATTTTTGAAGATTTGTTCTATATATTTTTATGTAAAACTTGGATTCCATCCCCGCCCTACCCCCGGGGGTCATGAAAAATTTAATATCTACACTACCCAGGGATGCTTCCATATAAGTTTCAGCATTCCTGGCCCAGTGGTTCTTGAGAAGAAGATTTTTAAAGATTTGTTCTATATATTTTTATGTAAAACTTGGATTCCCTATTGTAGCCATGCCCTACCACCGGTGGTCATGATATTAACAATTTAATATCTACACTACACAAGGATGCTTCCACAAAAGTTTCAGCTTTCCTGGCCCAGTAGTTCTTGAGAAGAAGATTTTTAAAGATTTGTTCTATATATTTCTATGTAAAACTTGGATTCCATATTGTGGCCCCGCCCTACCCCCGGCAAATTTAATATCTACACTACCAAAGGATGCTCCTACATAAGTTTCAGCTTTCCTGGACCAGTGGTTCTTGAGTAGAAGATTTTTAAACATTTGTTCTATATATTTCTATGTAAAACTTGGATTCCCTTTTGTGGCCCCGCCCTACCCCCATTTTCAATTTAATATCTACACTAAGCAATTTTATTTCCTGGCCCATTCTTGAGAAGAAGATTTTTAAAGATTTGTTCTATATATTTCTATGTAAAACTTGGATTCCCTATTGTGGCCCCGCCCTATGATTTTAACAATTTAATATCTACACTATCCCAGGATGCTTCCACATAAGTTTCAGCTTTTCTGGCCCAGTGGTTCTTTAGAAAAAGATTTTATAATAACCCCACCCCATTTTTGTATTTTCTTGATTATCTCCCCTTGGATGTTTGATTTTGACAATTTAAATTCCCCTTCACCCAAGGATGCTTTATAAAGTTTGGTTAAAATTGGCCCAGTGGTTTTCAGACGGACGGACGGACGGACGGACGGACGACGGACAACGGGTGATCAGAAAAGCTCACTTTTTCAGCTCAGGTGAGCTAAAAAAAACCAGGAAAATACATGAAATTAATTTTAACCGGCCGTTTTTTGTGTTGAGGATTGATTCCATCCTGAAAATTATACTCATATTTTCGCCCCGGCTTTGATTGGCAGTCATGATGTACCACGCATGTTCCCCTGAGTTGCAAATAACGTGCGCACATACGACCCCTCAAGTTTTCCACTAAGCAATTTTATTTATGATAACTTTCTTTCTGCATGCCATAACTTTTACACTGACTTATTCTGATTGACTTTTAGCAGTTTGGTTACACTTACAATATAAATTATTCCTTTTTCCTGATATTTTGGTATTGTATTAAATTTGTCCTAAGACATTTCATTTAATCACACCAGAATTCAGACTGAAATTTAATTATAAAAAATGTATTGGGTTTACGAACAATGTCATGCACTTTTTATTAATCTACTTGATTTATACAAAATGGGATACTAAATCAACTTTCAGCAAAATCATCTGATTGGTTGGGATCATTTTTACCATGTGGACATTTAACGCACTTTGAAAAAAAATATATGTATAAAACAAAAATTCTAGACTTAGATTTTAGTAATTGAGAGAATCACTTTGTAATAATTATATCTTTTGAAAAACGTTTTAATTTACATGTATTGATTAACCTTCATCGAGAACAAGGAGAAGATGAGTACATGTATATTGAAGGTCTCTCAGACCAATTCTTTTTTTACTTAGGTAGAAAATTGAAAATGGAATCCCCCCAAGGTAAGCCCTTAATTTTTAATTCCTATATTATGTATATCTTTGCAAAACATTTGTGTGACTACCCCCCCCCCCCCCCCCCCGGTACCGATGCCTATGTTACGACCAAATATACTGGTATGTATTTGCATAACAGGTATGACGTTGAAAACTTTCAATAAATTTTAGTTTACATTAAATGCATGCAAACTGGAAAATTGAGTACAGTAAATGAAAGTTGCCTACAGATTTATCATATTTGAGAAATAAATTCTTTTATTGATGCTTTACAACTTTAGCTTGGTCAAATAAGGTGTTTCGGGGCATAATTTGTAGGTAAACAAGATTAAAAAATGTAGTTTAAACTGACATTTTCAATGAAAAATTAAGAAAACCAGTCCTGAATATGGGAGTTTTTTTCATATTGGACAGAGGAAATGTACACAGATTGCCTACAGTCTCTCAGAAAACGGTAATTAGTATGTTCGTGTCCTCTTCTTAAAATCAATATCAAATTTAATATAGGTATCCGGTTTACTTTGCATATGATTTCAAATTGAATATCATGAAAGCCGTAAAGTACTTAAAATTGATTATGACGTCATAATGGATCTGCAAAAAAATTAGTAAAGTTATTTACTAGGAAAGTTAAACTTGATCTTCGCATACGTTTTAACGCAGCGTCGACTCAGGCACGTCATAATACCCTTGACTGCCGTCACAGTTGAACACAATAACGTCACAGTTACATTGACATCAAATTGCGCTAAAATGTTTCGCTGATCTTGCTTACCTGGTAACTCTATAGAATATGCATTGAAAGCTGGCATTTCTATTATTTTTTTTAAATATTCAAATTAATAAACAACTTTGGAACCTAATAAATTTTGAGGGATTAATCTTTTGGTACAGATTCATTAATTTTATTCTGTTTTATTTCAATTTGTGAGTTTAAAAAACAATCACTGCATCTAAAAGTAAACGATTTTAGTCTTTCTCTTTAAAATGTTGAAGTGTTTATGCACACTCTTTTTATTGCGGACTTAAATATGCATGGGCTATCTTCAGTTTTAAAAAGTAAAATAAGTCTATAAATCATTTAAATTGAACCGCCGAAATATTTTATTTTTCTATATATTACATGATATCAGTAAAAATTGCAATTTTGTCGCCGTTACCCCCCCCCCCCCCTCCTCCCTCTACCCCTTTTCCACGTATAACAACGTCGTGTGTTAAGAGAAAAATAAAGCATGGCTAGAAAATTATTTCATAATGTAAGAATCATTAATTTTTTTAGAAACTAATACATTATTGTAATCGTTTGTTGGCGTTATGTAAACCCATTGCGACCTATAAAATACGAAGCTGGATAGAATAAATCCAAATTTTGTGTTTTGACATGCCCCTTTTCACTGCAATAAAGGCTACCTCCAATTTTCTTTTCATGATTTATAAGAAGAAGGAAAATTGCATGATATATGTGAAAAATAAAGAATTTCATCATGTTTTTTTTTTTGAATTTGTAAATTTCTTTTGTTTATTGAATAGTTTTAGTATGTTATTGTGTATAAAAACACGAAAAATGGTCCATATCTTGACAGTGCCCCCATTTCACTACAATAAAGGCAAGGTAACAAAATTTCTTCCTAATTTTTCTAAGCATAAAACATACAAGTATATTTCCAAGAATTAAAATTTTTCATCATTCCGTTTTCGTAATTTTCAACTAGATCGGGCCTCGTTAAGAGAGAAAGAATTTTCAAAGTATGGAAAAATCTAAATCGCTCACTTTCACATCATGAAGTGACCTAATCACCAAAAACTTATCCAACAGGTTCAATTATTTATCATACCTAGGATTTTCAAGAATACTGACCAAGCCATACACATTTTTTCAAAGTGCGTTAATATGGTCGATATCAACGCACTTTGAAAATAAAATTCTATTTTTTCAAAGTGCGTTGATTTGGTCCCAAATTTAACGCACTTTGAAAATTTTTTTTCATCACAAAAGGAGGAATATCACGTGACGTTCTTTCAGCCAATGAAAACTACGAAAATAATCTTCCTATTATAATACATGTACATCTAAATGTCGAGTTGACGGCCACATCAAGCTATTTCTTCTTTTCACACATACACTAGATTTTGCACAAAATCTGCTTCACATGAATACAAGTCTGCTCTAGAGTCGCGAAGTAAGGAGTATATCCTTATGTCGCGGGTTCAAATCCCACTTTGGGATGTGGAGACCTGTCTTTCGAATGAGACTTTATAAACCGAGGTCTCGTGTTGCACTAGGTGTTGGCACAAAAAAGATCCTTCCCTGCTCAATGGCCCTAAGTGCCGAGTATTGGACAAGATTTGCAACTCTCCACCGGCAAGTGGCGGCGTCTCTATATGGGTGAAAAATTCTCGAGAGGGACGCTAAACAATATACGAGAAATCGATCATATGAATAGAACCAGAAGTCTCTGTCGAGACTGAAGCTCTACTGGTTTGTACTTATAGCAAAGGAAGAGAAAAGTACTTAAGCAGTTGGAAATTGAAACTTTTCAACAGCAATAAATAGAATAATGATCCTTGATTAAGTCTCTTTATGTTCTTAGTGCAGTCTACTTGCATGCCACATTTATATTATAATCAGACTAAAATTGTATTTGGAGTAGTATTTTGAAAGAATTTCACAGAAATTTCTATTTTTAGTAACCACGGCAACACCGTTCATCGAAATCAAAAACTGATACACAGAATTATGCATCTTATTGTAGTCTACTTGTGTGCCAAGTTATATTGAAATCAGACTAAAACTGTAGAGGGAGTAGCATTTTGAAAGAATTTCACAGAAATTTCTATTTTTAGTAACCACGGCAACACCGTTCATCAAAATCAAAAACCGATACACAGAATTGTGTATCTTAGTGTAGTCTACTTGTGTGCCAAGTTATATTGAAATCAGACTAAAACTGTAGGAGGAGTAGCATTTTGAAAGAATTTCACAGAAATTTCTATTTTTAGTAACCACGGCAACACCGTTCATCGAAATCAAAAACCAATACACAGAATTGTGTATCTTAGTGTAGTCTAAAGTTATATTGAAATCAGATTAAAACTGTAGGAGGAGTAGCATTTTAAAAGTATTTCATAAATTTTCTATTTTAAGTAACCACGGCAACACCGTTCATTGAAATCAAAAACCGATACACAGAATTATGTATTATTGTGTGCCAAGTTATATTGAAATCAGACCAAAAGTGTTGGAGGAGTAGCATTTTGAAAAATTGACAGACAGACAGACGGACAGACAGACAGACAGACGGACGGACGGACGACGGACGCATGGTCTTCCTCTGAAAAAAAAATAGGTCTGCTAATAACGGATGCAATTGGTACCCATGGGGATTGATTTTTTGAAGACCTGGTCTCCAAAAACTATGTACAGATTGGAAGCGTATGCACATGAAAATTAATATACTTTAAGAAAATTTTTATCAAATCAATATAAAGAAAAAAAAACTATTCTGCGCTTTTGTTCGATTCAAACAGGCATTTAATACAGTATGAATAAATGGGCTTTGGACCATTTAGTTACATGTATATATTATTGGAATATACTAAGTATGCAAAATGTTTTAAATTTATCCAAAATATGTTCATATGTGTTAAGTCTATATAGTAAAAATGAATGGCATGCCCACAGTCCACAGAACTGTATAGCTGTAATGTAGGAGTAAAGCAGGATATGGAGATAACGAACAGTATTCAATATCAAAGTCCATAAAACAATACTACAAAATAGAGCAGAGCAAACAAGAACCTCCGAAACATCAGAGCAGGGAGGAAATCTTTTACCATTTTTTATTTTCGATGTATATAAATGACCTTAAAGATTATTATTTTACTGATTATGAATATTGCAGACTTACAAAGTATTTCAAGGTCCAACGAGAATAAATTACTATTAACGTAGCTTCTTCTACAAAAAGATTAGCTGCACTGCAGAACTGTAGCCCTCTGCTTGAGGAAATTCGGACAGATAAAGCACAGAGCTAGATGGTTTTTTACGCTCTTGGAATCGTATCCAATAATTTATCAATCACATATTTTAATCCAATTATTGATACTGGCTTTGCTGTTCTTGAGATTTTTAAAGATTTTTCCTATATCTTCCTATGCAAAACTTTAATAGTACATTGTGGCCCAACCTAACCCCGGGAGTCATAATTTGAACAAACATAAGTCTACAATACCTTAGGATGATTCCACATGAGTTTCATCTTTCCTGGCCCAGTGCTTTTAGAGTAGAAGATTTTAAAAAGATTGCATGAATATTTCACTAATTCATAATGATCTCCCATTGAATCAATGAAGGGTATGGCCCTTCATTTGAACAAACTTGAATCCCCTTCACCCAAGGATACTTTGTGGTAAGTTAGGTTGAAATTGGCCCCGTGTTCTTGAGAAGATGAAAATGTGAAAAGTTTACGACGACTATGACTATGTGAGCTTTGACCATCCTGGCCCCAAGACCTATGTATGCAACTGAACTTTTCAGGTAGCATTGTTTTGCCTTTGATGCGACTTTATAACAAGAGACCCATGGGCCTTATAGGTCACCTGAGCATCATGCAACAACTTTCCAATGATTGAATTTGGTTCAATTGTTTTAAAGTAGACGCAATGTCATTCACAAAATTGAAAGATGCACCATTGCTAATCATTGCTATACGCTGAACAATTGCTTAATTTGGTTAATTTATACCCATAGGCTGGGTAGGAGGTCAAAAAATACATTTATATATCAACTAATCGTAATATTCAGCAGTAATCAGTAGTACCCCTACCACACATGAACACCTGATCCAAGTCCACACATTTCACAATTTTGAAAAAGGCACCCTTGCTTATCAAAGATTTCAAACAATTCATTTTCAGTATAAAAGTAGAACACCCCCTCCCCCCCTATGGCAACCCAGACCCAGGGGCCTTGAAATTTACAATTCTGGATAAATGGCCCCTTGCTCATCATAGATATATACGTAATACCCAGCAGCAGAAAAAGATTTTCAAAGATTTAATGTATTTTCACTATATAACCAATAGAGCCCCACCCTTACAACAGAACTGACCATGAGGCCATAAAATTCACAATTCTGAAAGAGGCATTCTTGCTGATCATAACTATGTATTTAGTTAGTTTATTTTATGCCCAGGAGCAGAGAAGAAGATTTTCAAGAAATAATGTATTTTCACTTTATATTCTGTATAGCCCCACCCTAGCACTAAAAAAAACCCTGACCCTTGGGCAATGAGTTTCACAATTTTACTTATTACAATCATGCCAACAGTTCGACTGCTTGATGTCCAGGAGTAAAACAGATTTTTAAATATTGCATTAATTTTAGTGGTTTTGGCCCCACCCCTCAGGCCCAAGGGTCAATGAAATTCACAATTTTTGTTCCCTTTCACCCATAAGTACTTTGTGCCAAAATTGGTTGAAATATGTTTAGCAGTTGCAGAGAAGAAACTGAAATTGTTAAAATGTTAACACACGACGCACATGGCACGCTGACAGATGAAAACAGATAGCAATAGGTCCCCCAAGTTTTCTCACGTGACGTTATAACACTATAAACTTACAAAAGTCTTCTTAATCCAAATACATTTGAATTATATCTGTGTAGGGACTTCAGCCTTTCATGCAGGGCTTAATAAACTTAATACTCATTATACATTGATAAATTTATTAATAAAAACAAAGCATTTTATACACTTGGGTCTTCATCATTGGATTCACTGATTTTTTGTTGCGTCCTAAGGTACTCAGAATAAAGACATCTACTGTAATGTAATACTTTGTGTACATCATGTTTTCTGACCAGTTTGTCAAACATGATGGCGATCTCATCGTATTCCAATTTCTTCTGCAAAATGCGATCTCTATGCTGTTGTAGCAATGACAAACAGAGAAACATTAGGAACGGATTTCCACAACCAAAATCCTGTGGGGCTGGGAGACACGCATTTTTATCATCATCATGTTTGACTATTTCCAAAGAATTTGACAAGTTCAACTGTTCTGATTGACAACTGGAATTGTACTCAGTACTGAAATTGACAGATTGTGTTCCAGGTTTTTCTTGTCTCAAAATTTCCTTTTCAGAATTGGTCGAAATATCATTCAAACCATGTGTAAAGACATGTTTTCTGCAACTGCTTCCAATTTTCTCCTTTTGTGATAAATTACAATCTTTATTATCAGGATCAGGGTACGCATTCTCAGCTGCAAAAACATCAGAATCTTCACAAACTCCATCTGTGCTCACAACTTTTCCACTTGCATTAGTTTTATTCTCTTGACTTTCATCTAAAGATATGTAGAACTGAGACTGTTCTTCCTCCTGAAGTAATTCATTGTCATGTCCTTCAATACACATGTTAGTTGACTTCTCAGAGTTCCCATCCTCATTTAGAGATATTACTTTTTCTTTTGTAAACTGAGAACTGGGATATACTGCAATTTCATCATTCTCTGGGATATTTTTATCATTATCCAAAGAATTCTGAAAGTGTGAATCTTTTTCAAGGAAATTTTCTTCCTTATCATCATGACTTTTTTCAACAGGATGTCTTAAAGATCCATCAATGGATGAACTCTTTACAACCATATTCCTGGTCTCAGTATCATTTAATACAGGATATTCTTGGGAATTCACTACAGAGCTTGATTCATCGAAAATATCAGTCGTTCTGGAGTTATTGTTTACACTTTTCTGAGCTAATTCCTGTTCACTTTTATTTTCCCCATCTAATGATGAATTATTTTTTAATATTGACTTTTGTCTTCTCATGGCATTTAGTTTTGCATAAACAGTTTGTTGGATACCAAAAGATGGGGAGCATGGTAAATGAGACAAGTTTTCCTTTGAAAATGACTCATCCACAAGGGGAACTTCTAAACTTGGTGGATCAGGTGGTAATGTGCTCCACATTACTTCCAACATGTAAAGAGCATCTTCAAAAGGAAATTCTCTCTTGAGTTCTAATAATATCCATCTGTAACAAAAGAACATGTCGCTAGCATTGATTTTTTGGAAGTAGGAATGCAACTCTGAGTCATGGACATGAAGCAGATCAGAAAGATGTTTAAATTTCATGGTTATGGCTTGTCCATTGATATTAAAATTATTCTTCAGTCTTCTCATCATGGCACAAAAACAGAGATAGGTTTGAGCCTCATCTTTCTGTGTGACAAGCAGTGGAGAAGCTATATCACTCATCCCTTGGCAATATGAAGTTTCTGGGTGAGTCAATGCAAATGTTACCAGCACATTAAACAACGAAATCAAATTTTTGTTATCATCAGAACCAGAGTAGAATTTGTGTGTACGGTCAGTTCTTAGAACATCTTTTTTAACCATCGATGTCACAAATTTCATTTCTTCTGACATTGACTCTCCATTTACTAATCTTTTCCAATGATCTCTCAAGTCAAAATATTCTTTTTCTTTTCTCTTCATATACTCAAATCTTTCCTTACCAGAAAGTCCATTTGGAAATATATTTAGCAAGTGCCTCCAAGCTACTCTTCTCAAAGATGGTTCACAGCCACCCTGATATATACTTATCCGAAATTCTTCTGGTTTAATCATGTGCCCAACTGAGTCAAGAAAATTTCTGAATTCCTGATCAGACATTGGGGGTTTTGCTGCCTTAAATTTAACTTCTTCCTGCACTTTAATTCCTGTTCAATAAAGAAATTACAATACAGACATCAATCTAAAAGGTTTCATTAAACTGAAAGACAATGGATGAATAAGGACTTGGAGTGGCCTGAATGTCTACCGTGGAGTCATTTTTCATGGAAGATCAATGTTCATTAATTCCGTGGACCACTCTAACCAACAAATTAACATCCCAATGAACAATAATTAAGGGGGCCGAATACATATAGTTTTATTGTGTGAAAACTACAATAGCGAAACTCTTCATTTTTATACCATGTATAACTTACATTAACTTCAGTGTACATGCAAAGTTTGGGGGAAATCTACCATCCAGTTATTTGTGAGGGTCCGTCTCAAAATACAGGTACATTTACTATAGGATTATATAGGAAAATGCCATTTTTTAGCACTTTAGAGCAAATTATACAAATACTACAATAGACATTTTGTTCAAACTATAATATTTGATGAGTAATACTATATTATACTATATTTGTAAGAAACACAAAATTCTACCATCTTGTTACCAGAGGGGGCATCTCAAAATGCAAAAAATTAGCGAATTTTACTATTTTTATAGATTATTACAAAATATGACGTACACAATGGATTCACATGAAAACATAATAAAAATATTGGAGATATTCTCAAATTTCTAGGTTTTAAATTTCAAGAGCGTATGTTTATTACTTTTTCTTTAATAATATTTTTATTACCCCTTTCTTTAAGAGCTATAGATTATCATAACGTCAAAAACACACTGCTACGATGTCAACCTACCTATCAATTGTAAAATCGGTTAAAAAATCAGTTATATCAAATTGTAATTACATATTTATACCTATAATGTCTTAATTTTGTTTAATTTTAATAATTAAGCGAAGAAAGTTGCATTAAAACAGTAAATACGCTTCATTTTACTATGATGCGCGAAATAATGCGCAATGGAAACTATAGTCGGCCCCCTTAAATCAACATAGGGTTAACTGAATCTGTATATACAAGCCCACAAAATTCTGTTTCCACCAAGCAATAAAAGAAACAAGGATTGCATAGGGCCTTTTTTGCCCTGTGAGTTAATGAAAAATAAAAATGTATAGTTTTGGTTGACGATGTACATGTAATACACTTGGACCCTTGTAACATGACAAAATTTTCTTTCTAGTCAATGCATTGTGTCATGAAAATCATTATTTTTACCATGCTATGTAAATTCCTTTCAAAATGTCCAAAAGTTGTACTATTTTAAAAAAAATTTCATATAGAGCCGTTACATAATGAAAGATCTACTCCTGAAAATCATAAAACGTTAAAATTTTGGGATCATTTTGCTCATATTTTCATTATTTGTTGATGGTAGTCAAATATGCCTGTTTTCTGCAAAATTCAAAAATATTGCATTTTCATAAAGCGTGTTTTTGATATACGAGATATGACAGAGGGTGATAGTCAATTAATCAACATAACTAGAAATATGTCCATATGATATGAATGCCCATCAAGTGCATATAAGTAATTTAACATGAAAATTTGTATATTAATGTATGAAGTTTTATGAGAATATAGTGAATAATTTCTTTAAAATATAAATTGAAATCTAAAAAAACTAGAACTGTCCAAACGGGACAAAATACCCTCCGCTTGGTTTTTCAGAAGTAAGTTTTTCCATAATAAAGATATGTATCAAACAGGAATTATGAAATTTTTCTTTCTTCCAGTGACCTTGAAGTTCCCTAAATGAACTTGGGTCAAGGTCCTGACACACCCTTGGGTCATGGGCAATCTTTGTGTGAAATTAGAACCTACCACGCTTATCCATAAGAAAGATATGGACCGGACACGAATTATGAAATTTTTCTTCCAATGACCTTGAACTTCCCCAAATGACCTTGGGTCAAGGTCATGACGCACCCTTGGTCATGGGCAATCTTTGTGTGAAATGAGAACCTGCCAAGTTTATCCACAAGAAAGATATGGACTGGACATGAATTACGAAATTTTTCTTCCAGTGACCTTGAAGTTCCCCAAATGACCTTGGATCAAGGTCAGAACACACCCTTGGGTCATGGTCAATCTTTGTGTGGAGTAGTAGATTCTAATGTCCCTCTGTAAGAAAGATATGGACCGGACACGATTGCACAGACAGACGGACAGACAGCTATGGACAAGGTGATTCCTATATACCCCCCAAACTTCGTTTGCGAGGGGTAAAAAAATGGATATTAGATGATAAATTATCACCAAATTATATATAGGTGTATAAGCTTACCTAAAAATATCTTGAATGGTTTCTTTAAAACTAAGCAAAATGAATTAAAGACAAAGAGGTCAAGGTCATAGGTATGTGCAAGGTCAAATGTTTTTGATGCAGTAAAATATCTCTTACTAATAAGTATTAGCATATTTTTAAAGTCTGATAAAATGTCTTGAATGGTGTCCTTAAAACTGAGTTAAACAAAACTAATTCAAGAAAACTCAGAGAACAAGGAAAGGAAAGATAAAGGTCCAAAAATTTTGATGTAGTTGAATAGGTCTCATCAGTATGTATCAGCATATTAAGTTTGATTACACTTTCTTTAATGATGTCTTTAACACTGAGTTAAACACTAATTAAAGAAAACAGGTCAAGGTGAAAGAAAAGATCAAGGTTAACAAATAATGATCAGTTGAATAGGTCTCATCAGCATATGAAGTTTACATTATCTTGCATCTATACCAATTTAAGAAAAGGTCAAAGAAAAGGTCTAGTTAAACAAGAGGCCCATGGGCCACATCGCTCACCTGAGAAGCTTTGACCATTCTGTTCTTTAACAGATTTCACCCTTGTTATACATAATGCATCCCCACCCTACCCCACTGATCATAATTTAGACATTTTGAAATCTACACTACCCCATGATCCTTCCATGGGCACATATGATTCAGCTTTTTTGGCCCAGTGGTTCCTGAGAAGAAGATTTTCAAAGATTTTTCCTATATATTTCTATGTAAAACTTTGATTCCCTATAATGGCCCCTCCCTTCCCCCGGGGGTCATGATTCCTACAATTTAGAATTTACACTACCCCAGAATGCTTCCACATAAGCTTCACTTTTTCTGGCCCAGTGGTTCTTGAGAAGAAAATTTTCAAAGATTTTTCCTATATATTTCTATATAAAACTTTGATTCCCCATTGTGGCCCCACCCATCCCCCG